>NC_142047.1:40400361-40560861 GCF_982192425.1 Myodes glareolus
CACGTGGGTGGTCTCTCGTATACTCCTGCTAGGATGTCAGCCTTTCTTCTGTGTATCCAGATGGGTCCGTTCTCCAGCACCTTTCAACCTCGGCTCAAAATTCCACCGCTTACCTTTTCGCTCTTGGATTTTCCTACCTACATTAACCTTTCACGTTTACTCTGTTTATCGGGAATGGATATTGGGCCATCAAGGCAAATTCTGAGGGTCCTTTGTATGTTTTTCTTGAAAGTATCTGTAGAGTTCTATCAGTCTCCTCGTGTCTTCTCATGGTCCTCTGCCACATGTCCCTTAAAAATGGACTTTATTGCACAACTTTTCCTTCCCTCTCTCCAATATAAGCACACTCTTCCCTTCATCAAGTCAGCAGGCTACATCATCCAATTACATCTGGAATCGCCGGCCATATTCCCCCATCCTGATATCACTACCCTAGTCTTCCCTCTTTCTTCTTAGAAACATTACGCTCAGTGCCTCCAACCTAGCCAGGTGATCACATACCCGTCCCTCAGATCCGAAGTTATGGTCTTGAGTGTGAAGTGGTGATAAACCGGTGCCTGGAGAGTTTGATGGTAATTACAACTTTAATCAGAGATCAAAGCCAGGCTCTACATGTATGTGTTCTTGATCATGTGACTCTTCTCAGATTCTCTGCTATTCCCCAGCTCTAGTTACATTGGGTAAACAACATGGGAACCCATTTGGAACTCAACCTTCCCAAGACACAGTGACGTATGCATGAAGACACTTGCTCTTAGGGACCACCACGCATCTAATGGGCCAAAGAGATCATGAAGCCAAGTGCTAGAACATGCTCAATTAAGATCGAGGATTATTTAGAGTTTCCACTGATGTCTTATTTGTCTTTCAAAAGGGTAGTCTGTGTGGATAGAGATAGGACACAGGCATGCTTGTCATGGTACAGACAGCACTGAAGAGATAACAAAAACTCACGTGATAAGTACATTTCTAGATTTTAGATTACTTGAGGCATTTTTATGGTCTCAGAGCAAACCAAGTTTTGCATCCTTTAGGTAGAATTTCTATACTTCTATGAGCTAATTTCTGAGTCCAAGCATTTACACTCATTTATCTTAGATCATAAACATATTCACCCACTCAATAGATTAGTAAGCCAAGGTCCAGGAAGGTAAACAAATTTGCCTTAATTTTGAAGGCTAGCGGTTGACGAGGCCAGGATTTGAATCTAGATCTGATCCCATATATTATAATCAAGCTCACTAGTGCAGTGATCCTTGGTAAGGGGTGAATTTGTATTTGGTGATGTCTAGAGATACTTTCATAGTTGTCACATCTGAACTGGCATCTGGTAGACGATGTTCCTGATAAACACTCTACAATGCACAGGAAACAGGTCCCCAAAGTCGTCTGATCCCAAATGCCCAATGGGGTCAAAGTTGTGAGCCCCTCTACCAAACTATACTGATTGTTCTTCATGAAATCACCAGTGCTCGTGGCTTACCTCTAGTGCCTAGGACAGCGACCCGCACATAGTAGGCTTTCAATAGTTTTATGAATGGATCCTTTTTTCTTGAAATTTGAGAAGCCATTATAATGCGGCAGGAAGGACGCCAATTGCTTTTCTTTGTTAAGTGATTATGCGATGAATACTTCAAAAAGATCTGAGGAGTTAGACTTTCCCACAGGTACTCAGAACAGGGCTTTGATGTGCAAAGCTTCCCAAGACACTCTGAAAGTCCCACTTGCAAACCCCAGTTCCCTACCCTGTGTGCAGCACGAGAAAACAGGGACTTAACTCCCCTACACACCGCGGCCCCACGGGACTTTGTTAAATATGATCACGTGTGCTCCTCAGGAAGAGATTGGCTCTTAACAAGGTGTAGTAGAAAACAAAGCGTACTAAGAAATTCTCCGTTTTCCCCTCCACATCTTTGCTATTTTCTCCCCATCACCTGAAATAAACAGGAGAGGGCCTTAGAGAAATGCCATCGCTCTATCAAGGGTGGCACGGTAGCTGAGGGACCTGAAGGGAAGACGGGGAGACAGAAAGCTGAAGAAGACACGGGATTCTCTGTCATCCACGGTGGGCATCTTGCAAGAAAGCCGAAGATACAGGGTTCTGCGGGCATCTCGCTCCATCCCTCTTTAGCGTGTATGGCAGGGCTGGGCTTACAGGGAGGAGGGGGTGGAATGGGGCCAAGCCATGATTACTGACCTGCTTATCAGCATACCAGAGGCTCATTCCCACTTCAGGGGTCTGGCCTTGTCAGGAGAGTGGCATGAGAACCCCAAGCCACCTATGCGCGTCCACAGTGCGTTGCTGCTCTGGGACCTGACTCCCATGGAATGTCATTTGTCACGTGTGGTCCATAAGGGTCCTTTTCAATGACAAGGAGCTTCCCCCCACAGCAACTGTGGTCCAGTGCAGCAGCATCACCATCACAAGGGGAGGCCAAACGGCTGTAGTTTGTGAGCAGCCACAGGAAGACATTAAGGCCAAGGCTGGGAGGCTGCGGACTAAGTTTTTATAGAGTTAACTCATAGAGGTAGACAAGCCTTTCCCCTTACAACAGTCACAGCAGAAGGGAGAGATTAAGGGATTCCTCTTCTCCAGGGTGTGGGTGAAAGACTGGAGATGGATTTCCACGCCTGACCTCTCACCTCACGTGTGTGTGTATGTATGTGTTTGTGTGTGTGTATTTGTATGTGTGTATGTATGAATGCATGTGTGTGTGTTTGTGTATGTATATGTGTGTATGTGTGTATGTTGTGTGTGTGTATGTGTATATAGTGTTTGTGTGTACTGTGTGTATGTGTGTTTGTGTATGTGTATGTGTATGTATATGTGTGTATGTGTGTGTATGTATGTGTATGTTTGTGTGTGTATGTATGTGTTTGTGTGTGCGTGTATGTGTGTATGTATATGTGTGTGTATGTGTGTATATATGTGTTTGTGTGTGTTGTGTGTATGTATGTGTATGTATGTGTATATAGTGTCTGTGTGTATGTGTGTGTTTGTGTGTGTATGTGTGTGTTTGTGCGTGTATGTATGTATTTGTGTGTGTGTTGTGTGTATGTGTGTATGTGTGTGTGTGTGCTCTCACCTCTGCCTTGTTTGAGCAATATCTATTATGTGCTCTGTATATTAGAGCACCAGGTCTGGGGACTCCCCTGTCTCTGTCTCCTGTCACTCTCTCCATGGGAGTGCTGGAATTACATCTGTTCTACTGAGTCTGGCTGTACATGGGTTCTGGGACTCCTAACTCAGATCCTCACATTTTTTAGGAAGTATTTAACCGATGAGCCTCTGCCCCACCCCAGTTTCTGATCCATATGACTCTCACTCTCTTCTTCCCACTCAGTGTTGGCAGTGTCTCTAACAGCACCTATTTCATTGACTCAAAGGCATACTCTTGTGACAGGCTTCATTAGTTTCTTCAGGAGTATTGACATGCTATGGGCACCGGAGCAGGTAGCCAGTCTCCTGGCACACTCCAGGGGGGCTGTGGTTACCTCAGCTTTGGCCAGGAACCAAGTACTGGTTGGCTTCTGGGCTGGCTTTGTTACCCTCCTGATGACTTTCAGAAGAGATGGCTACCTGCAGATACAGGGCCATCAAGAGGGCAAGGAAGTGGTGGGAATGGGAGAGACAGCAGCGGGGGCAACCCAGGAAGCTGGGCTGGGAGGCAATGGCCCTGAGTTATCCTATCACTGTTCGTGCACAGCTGAGGCTACACACGTGCATGCAGGCCTCTGCGTGCCGAAGTTCCAGCAGCTTTCCTGAGTGAGGATTTGCTTTAAAAGTGCAGTCGCTGAGTCAGGGAAAGCTTTGTCATAAAAGCCATGAAAGTCAGAGCTTTGTGTTCTCATGTGAGGAAATTGAAGCCCCGAGAAGTTAAAATAATTTCCTGAAGGCCACATAGCTAATCGGAGCAGACATAACTTTTGCCTTCCTTGCTTGAATTCCCCTGTGTGGCATGGAGCACGTGTGCTGTCCAGGTTTTCTTTCTGTTGCTGCGGTAAACACCATGCCCAAAAGCAACTAACAGGTTACAGTTCATCATCAAGGGGAGCAAGGAAAGAACCTGGAGCAGAAACCAAAGCAGAGACCATGGAAGAATGCTAGGGACTGGCTTACTCCCTCTGGCCCGCTCAGCTAGATTTTTAAAAAATGATTTATTATTTTATGTGCATTGGTGTTTTGCTTTCATATATGTCTGTGTGAGGATGTCAGATTCCCTGGAACTGGAGTTACAAGACAATTGTTTCCCACCATGTGTGTGCTGGTAAACACACACATACACACACACACACACACACACACACACACAGAGAGTCCAGGTCCACTTGCCTAGGAATGCACTGCTCTCAGTGTCCTGTGATCTCCAATATCAATCAACACCAATTTGATGAAGGCAATTCTTCAAGTGATGTTCCTTCTTCCCAGGTGTATCAAGTTGGCAGCCAAGATTAGTAGCGCTCTCTCTCTCTCTCTCTCTCTCTCTCTGTGTATGTGTGTGTGTGTGTGTGTGTGTGTGTGTGTGTGTATGTGTGTGTGTGTGTATTAGTCAGGGTTCTCTAGAATAATAGAACATATAGAATGAATCTTTCTGTATATATGGAAGGGGGGTTTATTAGAATGGCTTATAGGCTGCAGTACAGCCAATCCAACAATGGCTGGCTGAGAAGGGAAAAGTCCAAGAATCTAGTGGTTGTTTAGTTCGTGAGACTGGATGTCTCAGCTGGTCTTCAGAATATGCCGGAATCCCAAAGAAGCAGGTTCTAGTGTCAGGGAAGAAATGATTTGCCAGCGAGAGTGAGGTCAAGCAAGCAAAGAGCAGAAGCTTAGAGCTGTGTCTTTTTGCCTTCAGATCCCAGTTGCAGGTGTCTTCTCTTCTCAAAGATCCATATTAGAAGTGGACCAACCCACACAGGTGTGCCCTCATATTTGGATTTTAGTTAATTCCAGATGTAGTCAAGTTGACAACCAAGAATAGTTATCACAGTGTGTGTGTATACATGGAGGTCAGAGTTCAACACTGGATGCCCTCTTCTATCTCTCCACTTTATTTTATTTTATTTTGAGACAGGCTGTCTTTACTGAACCCACAGCTCACTTAGACTGGCTGGTCTGTGAGTGGCGAAAATCTAACTAGACACTCCCATGGGTGCCAGAGATCCAAATTCAAACCCTCATGTGGCAAGTACTTGATTCCCCAAGCCCTCTCCCAGCCTCCTTCCTTCTAATCAAGCTGCTAAATCCAAGTTAAGTGCTAAGACCTCCCCTCTTGCACGTGTGTGCGTGAGTGTGCCTGTGCTGGCACATGATGGTAGTGTGCAGGGGTAATCTCTCCTTGCTCCCTCTTCCACATCTCCCACAAGACAGGAATTAAAAGGCAGGGATAACTGAATGGTTCCCTCAGGCAAGTAGATTGGGGGGGGGGGGACAAAGAGACTGAAGTTAGGGTCGCCGAGGGGTCAGCCTGACTTACTTCTTGCAGAAGCATCCAGGGCTATGTTTCTATCTTCATTCTGTTCTAGTCTTGCATTATCTATAACAATGCGATTGCAAATGCATTTTAGCAAATGCCAGAGAGAATGGGACCCTCTCTGCTGCTTCTGAGGATCTCATCTACAACACCTATCCAAGGAGCTTGCGACAGAAGATTCTCTAACAGGAAAAAAAGACAGCCGTCTGAGTGAGTTCTAGGAGAGGGGCGAAGTGCTTCCGGGTTGGCTGGTTCACGGTCATTTTTGTTATCGTTCTTAAAGGCGGGGGAAGGGAGCACTGCCGAGTTGGAGGCCCACCTTTGCTCTCACTTTAATTGCTACAGAAGGCATTTATTACTGTGTGTGCCCCCACCCCCCAGGAGTATCATCCTTTACAATAACCAAGCCAGGCTCCGGGTCTCAGCTACTGCTCTTGAAATGAGTCCTGTCCCTTCAGGATAATTCAAGGTCAGTTCCCTCAAGCATCTATCTATCTGGGGTTCAGCGTGGCCCTCAGCAAAGGAAGAAGGGCAGAAACTGGGATTTTTACCCTCCTCTTCATTTTGCATACAAATCCCATAATGAGAAAGCACCTAGCAGCCCTCCCTCCCCGAGAGCGGCCAAGGTCATCCTAGCTGTCCTGCTGTCCCTCTCATCTGTACACACCCAGGCAGGGCTTGTAAAATTGCTTCTCCCTGGGAAAAATCAGCTCCCTTCCACCTGCCTTGGATGGCCCTCACAAATGAAAGTGCTTTGTCATTTTTAATGCCCATGTTCCCTTTCCCCTCCAGGCACAATACAACCCTGAAAGCCCAAAGGTGTTTTTCCCTAAATATCCTCAAAGCCCTGAGGACTGTGAAATCTGCCCATGAAACTTTGCTGGCTCTGTTTGTGTTACACAATACTGAAAAGGCTGTGGAAAGAAGAGCTTGCCATCCTCTGGGCCTTGTGCAGCCTTTGGGTAGGCAGATGGACCGCACCTTTGGACAGCGGCACGGATGAGCTAAACGTGACAGTTTTCTGCCTCCAACAGAAATACTCAGCCTTTCCCTGTCCCTGCTACCGGCCAGCTCTGTGGGTCCTGGAAACGAATCGACCTGGATGTGCTTTGCAAATAAAACGGTACACTAAAGATTCCAAGTTATTATTTTTAAAATGTCTCCAGCCTACGATTTGTCATAGACACCCATCGCTCTGCTTAGATAATTGGGTAATCATTCTTCGTGCTGAAGGGAACAAAAATCTGCCTTTGAAATGGGCCTGCAGCAGCACGGAGGCTGGTACCCGGAGAACTTGATTATATCGAGGTCTGTCTCCACAGAGCCCCACGGAAGCCGAAAGACTAACAATATCCTTCCGCAGAAACCAGTACAGGCTTTCCGTAGGTCAGTTAGAAGGATGCCAGCACGTCAGCACCTTCTAGAATGTGCAACTGGGGCCAACACTCGAGAATCCAAAGTTGTTTTGCAGGAGAGATTTGTTTCCCTAGGTTGTTTCTAAATAGAATCCTTGCAGACTATCTGCCTTTACTCAGGGCTGAGTTACCCAGGTCACCGTGACACACACCAGTTTTCACCTTTTCAGTATTTGTATGACCATATCTTCTACTTAAATGGTGAGACTTCACTGAACCAAAGCAACACAGTGGTGCGAAGAGAGCCCTTGTCTCACCCACACCATCAGGGGGACGGAGCATTTCAGCTTTGAAGTTATCTGTGGACAGCTTCTGTTGCAGCTAACATTCGGTCTTCCCTTGACTGATCCTATTGTACCTCTAAGATGAAATACCAGCAAAAGAAATCATCCTGATGCCACCGAGGTGACTTACTGGGTGGAGAGATGGCCACACAAGTCCAAGGACCTGAGAATGGATCCTTGGCACCAATGCAAAATGTTGGCCACGGTGGTGAGAACCTGTAGCCCTCACACTGGGGAGGCAGAGACTTGAGGATCCCAAGAGCTTCTGGTCAGCCAGCAGCCAGGCTCGCCAAATCAGTGAGCTCTAAGTTCAGGGAGAGAGTATGCCTCAGAGAAGAAGACAGAGGAAGAGGCTGGGTGTTGAGCTTTGGAGGACACAGAGACACCCACAGACACACAGACACAGAAAGATACAGGCAGAGAGACACACACATGCAAATGAAAGGAAGCCACCATTTGAAGACTGTATCCATGGGTGACTGTAAAAGCTAACTTTTTTAAGGACCTGAGTCTCAAGCTCAGGACCTTTCAACACACAGGAAAGCATGCTAACACAGGTTCACATCCTCCTCCCCCACGCATTTGTGTTTCCAAATGCTTACTCGAGTTTCCTAACTTGATGAAAATCTCCGACAAATAGTTCCTTGGTCAGGACTAGTCTGGGAGCACATTTTGAAGAGCAAGGCTGTAAAATGAATTTCCTCATCTTCTGACGGTGGCTCGCATGGCAACTCGGAGATTTCTTACGCTTCCACCTTAGAAGAGTTTGTGAAGCCAGTATTTTAATAGCTTTGTGGAAGGATGGGTAAGTATTTCTACAGAATCTTTAAGCCAAGTAATCAATTGAAAAACTAAGACAGAGGACAATTAACGCCAATATGAATTACCCAGGCAGTGCCTGAGAATTAATCTGGAGGGCTCCCTAAGGCGGAGCAGAAGGATAGAAGAGTTTGGGGCTGGCTATAGAGGAAAAGACACTAAAAAGATCTTTAACTCGTATTCCATGAAAAAAAAGATATTAAAGGAATATACAGACGACTAAAACCACGGTGAACCAAAGGGCGGAAAATTGGTGACGGTGGCAAACAGTCCACGCTCCAGTGTGCACGGGCATCCATCTGTGTGTACGTGTATGTGAGTGAGTACATGTGCAGGCACAGGGTGCATGGTGGGCAGGCTGACTGGCGCTAAGTAAGAAAGGGCAGAAAAAAGGTTGAGGGAGCATTTTCAGAAAAGGGGTCCAATTTATATCCGTTGCCGTAATTGGTTTGTTTGTGCAGAGCAGGGAGAAGGGGGCAGTGGGGAACGCGATGGAGTGAAACACTGGGGGCTGAGATTCCCGGGCCTGATGAGTTGGAGAGAAATTGTTAGTAACCAAGATGGTCCCGCAGGGGTTCATTAAGTGACTGGCCCTCCACAATATCCTGTCATTTCCAACCTGGATACATCAACAGTAGTCAGCTTGGCTGTATGCAATTGTGTGTCTGCCAGGGTGTGCGAAGGCACGAGGACGTCCGCTCCCCGGTTTTCTGTATCCGCTCCCCGGTTTTCTGTGCCTGTTTGTTCCTTTTCTTAGGGATACAGTTAAGTTTTCCACGGGAATTAAAATCCCGTGCAATCTTTAAAAACAGGCCCCCAGAGCAAAAGGTGCTTTCTTCCTGGAAACACAAATTCGCCCTGACACTTAAAAAGCACCGTGGAGCCAAACAATAGCGGTTCTGAGAAAGGATCTGAACCGGGAGGGCAGGAGGTGCCCGGAAAAGTCAAAGGGAGCCGGGCCAACACATCCAAAATGGGAACTTCTTAAGGCTTCCTGAAAGGGAGAGCCAGCAACGTTTGTCTCCAGACCGTGAGGCCTGTCAGCTCCCAGGAAACAGGGTGGGTGGGGGCTTCAAGGCCAAAGCGCGGCAGAATGAACCGTGAATCAGCCTAATGAACAGATTGCCAGAACTGTCTTGGTGCTGGCGACACTGGGGTGACTGTTGCTTTGGATTTCAGGATGGTCTTTTCCAGGCAAAAGGTGGAAGAAAAAAAAAATCTTGGACAGAGCTGTGGGGGTGGGGGATCAGAAGTTGGCAATGGACGTTGTCTTTTTATCATTTCGTGCTTTATTATTATTATTATTTATTTGTATATGTTTTTACTTCATTATTTTTATCGCTTGACAGTTTTATACATTTACGTAACAAATTTTAGTCATCTGCATTCCATTCCCTGCCCCACCCCTCTCTCATCCACTGGGCCTCCTTTCACGATGTCCCCTTCCGGAGACCCGGAATTTAAAAAGAGCCTCTTGCCCCAGGCATGGATGGGAGGTTACTCACTGCAGCAGGGTCAGCTTCTCAGCATGCCGCTGAAGAAAATAACAGCCCTCCTTCAACAACTGATGTTGAAATTGTCACTCGGGGGTGAAGTGGGACTCCCCCAGGACGAGACGGTGACAGGCTGTGCAGATCCCCACAGTTGCGGCATATCCACGGGTGTAGTGCCTAGGTCATTGCAGAAGATACCTTTTGCTGCAAATCTCCCCATCCTTGGCTCTTACATCCTTTCCACCCCATCTCCCTCGATGTCCCCCGAGCCTTGGAGTGGGTGTCATAGCCATCACAGTTAGGGTTGGGCACGCCATCACAGACTCTACTGCTTTGGCCGGGTGTAGGTGTCTACGTTAACCACGGTGGTTTCGGTAAGAAGTTGTTCTGATGACAGCAGGGCACGACACAAGGCAACTGTGCCTGTGGGTTTCCCTCTGAGTTTTTGAGACAGAGTGCGGGGTCTCTCACAGACCCCGGGGATAGACTGGCTGGCAAGCACATTAAGGCAACCCTTCTATGTCTGCCTCCTTATAGCATGCATCACAGCCTCTACCCTACTTCACTTTTATGTGTGTGCTTGGGGACCTCTGCAGAGGTCTCCTTGCTCTTGCTGATTGAGCTACTGCCCCAACCTTTGGGCAGAGTTTTAAAAATGGAAGTCCTCTTAGTGAATCCCCAAAATTCGGATCTTAGCCAAGCATTAGAGGGAGGGAATAAGCTCCATGCTTCAACAGGAACTCTTCCTACGGGTTGCATGTGTTGAGGGAAGTCCTTAAATGGTATTCTCACTGCCCCTCCATTGGAGTCTGGATAAAGCCAGTCTTCAGTCTATGGGTAGGAGACTTCCCTTCAAGTGCAGAAGAGAGCTGTCTCTATCTGCCACCAGAAGTTTGAAATGGTTTCCTGGAAATAACAGTCCATCACCACGGCCCTGTGGACAGACGTGGCCGTCCCCCTCTTCTTCTCCACATTCTTCAGTGCACGTGTGTCTCTGCCTCCCGGACACCTGTGAGCATCTTCTGCGATGCACTTTGGCTCAAATTTCAGGCCGCGAGTGGAAATCCCCCAGCACTAACAAATCCTTAATAGAGCGGAGACTTACAAGACCCAGATTTAATCACATTTCTTGCTTTTCCTACACACGAAGATAGGCGGCGCTTCTAGCAATGATCTTTAGGAGACTCTAGTCACTGAGGGCCTATCATAACCAACTTTATATGCATGTAAGACGGCAGGTAAGCATTATATCATCATCATCATCATCATCATCATCATCATCATTCCCATTTTACAGGGAAGGGGCCTAGCCTCTGAGCCCCAGGCGCCCATGCCAGTCCCCAGTCCTGCATGCAGCCTCTGGCATCTCTTCTCCTTCTCCGCTTGTCTCCACGTCCTGTGAGTTTCCCAGGTGCCAAGCCCAATCAGAGCACTTCACATATACATTACCTAATTAACTTCACATATACATTATCTAATCAGCTCGTGTGCTCCCTGGAGCAACAAATGAAGCCAGGCACTTGCCGTTCCCCCAGAATCGCACCATCCTCAGGCACGGGGACCAGTCCAGGGCTGCAGTGAGATCACTTCTGTGCATGCACGTGGCCATTACAGATGTCTGTGATGGGCCCTAGGGCTGCCGTTCTTCAAGTCTGATATGGTTCTCCAGATAACTCCGGAGGGAGCCTTTTAACCCTCATCATTACCACCGTCCACACTGCTCGCAGCATCGATGACCAAAGCGAGGCAGGAAAGAAGGCTCTCAGAGTGATGTTCATTTTTTTTTTCTGCAAATGGAGCATTCCTTTTTTTTTTTTTTTAACTTCAGGGCCTCTGAATTGAAATGGAAGGCAAGATTCTGACTCAAATCCTGTTTTCCCCACCCATAGTTACCTGAAGGAGAGCCTGAATAACGGCACTTTTTACTGGTAAAATCCTACATTCCCCCCTCCTTCTTTTAAATAAAGCAACAGGAATGAAAGAATAGACCAGGGTCTTCTCCAAACAGAATCGCGTTCTAATGAGGGGATTTTGGACTTGTTTATACAGCATGTCACTTTATCTGTACAAAGCAAAGACTCTCTCCAGGTATTTTCAGTGGATTGATCTCATCAAGCCACGGTTTTATAAAAAGAAATATAGATGGAGGGAAGCAGGCTGCTGTAATTATACATTAGTATTTTTCTATGAAATAAAACCTGACTCCAAGTTTTTTAGCCACTGAAATGGGTCCTGCTCATCATGTGTGTGATGTAATGACAGTTTCAGTCTAGAGATACTTTTGATGCATTATTAACCATAAAAAAGACATTAAATACCAGGCTAGAATGCCATGGGGATGCATATTTCACTAGGAATTAGTTTTCAATGTATGGCTGAAAGTTTATTTTGGTAAACAGATGACTGGAGGCTGTCAGAAGCTGCAGCAAGATTTATGTTCATTTGGAATCTTCTTGGAAAGAGAGGGACTGTCTGGGACCTCTGGAGCACCCGCAGCAAGACTGTGAATGCTATCCACATGGTTCTCCTTAGGGATGCGGTTTCTGAGAGGCATCCCATGCAGATGCCACAGGGTGCACGCCAGTGGGTCAGATGCACGGGGGCAACGTTCTCTGGAAGACGGCTACTCCGTCCTATACTGCACTGTGTATCACTAGCAAAGAACACCTTGAATTCCTTCTTTCATTTCGGTCAGTCCCAGAAAGGCACCAAGAATAATTTGTTCATCACTGACAGGCGTGCTTTGTGAGTACAATTTTAGCCATGGAACATCTGGATCATTCTAGCTCTCTAATCTTTGGTACGCTACTGAGGTATCACTGTATCCATGTACTGAGACCTTCTTTGGTGGGTGGGCGGGGTCCTGTGACCGGAGAAGTGCGACTTGAAGCCAGTTTCCAAACATTACAGGTATAATAAGATACAATAATGCCCACCTTTAAGGCTGGCTTGTCTTTTTGGTCTCTCATCTTGAAGAAGGCTCCTCCTCAAGGCATGCACATCCTTTCTGACAGATTCTGATGGCTTAATTAATATAAGCCTTTCCAAGCTCAGGCATTTGTGTGGAATGCAGTATGCTCTGCTTAACATTTGTTAACATAGCGATTTAACCACAGTATCAGAGGCGAGTGGGCACACCCAACCCATACACGTATGTAAAGTATTTCTCTCCCTGCTCACATCCTGCTTGTACCTGGAAAAAAATCCCAAGTGCCTGGCAGATGTTACAGCAACGCTCAGGCTGTAGGGTGGTCTTTATCAGGTCAATGATCCATGATTCACACAAACAGGATATTAGTGGCATGAAGAATGCCTGCAAGATAGCAGAGAATGGCTCGGGAATGTATTTTCTTTCTTGCAGCCTTATCTTTTTGAGCTTTTGTTGAAACTGGTTTATATTCTCTGGCAACATTCCAATTTCTGAATATGGCATAAAATTAGCCTACACATCTGTGTCTCTGCTTCTCTGAGAAACAATTAATTGGATCAGGGTTTCAGGAGTGTCTCCTCCAAGGGTAGCTGATTCAGTAGCAGCAACCCTCCGTGGAGAGTGATTTTGTCTTGCAGGACACATTTAGCAATATTTAGAGATGATTTGGGTTGTCACAACTCAGGAGGTACTGGAGGCAAGCAGTGTGTGCAAAAAACCCACAGTCGCAACTAAATGTCCTACAAAACAGCCTCCTACCAGAAGGGATGCTCTGGTCTCAAACTTCACAAGGGTTAGCATACTTCTTCTGAGAGTTTGTAAAAGTGGCCACTACCCTTCTGGACTAGAAGCTTCAGTTGTGTATCAACCAATGATGGATTTCTCTTGAAAAGTGACATAGAAGCCCATGTGCTAGTTTTCCATGGAATAGGAATTTCCTCTTAGGCTGTTAAATGGCCAATAAGATATGCTATCATCAGTACTCCAAGGCCCAAAGAGTTTGGAAGAAGATAGCAACAGGAATATAGTGAGGTCCTACTTATCCCCATTCATAAGGAGATGGAGGAATGGTCTAGTTCAATGATCATGCAAAGCTCCAGAAGGGTTGGGAAAAGACCCTTGGCCCTCCCACTTTCCGTCTCCTGCCTGCCAATCTGGAGTCCAAACCCTGAGATCACACCAAAGACCTGCATGGCCTTCTTCCTTTCCTCTCCTGTATACAGGAATATAGCAAAATACAGGTTAAGTTGCCTTTAATCTTTAATTCATACACAAGGACGTGCTGCTCGGAGAGAAATAAAGAGTAGACTCCAGAGGCAGCAAGTTCTGTAGATTTGGCCAGATCTTTCCCTTTCAAAGACAGACAGCCTGGGGAATCACAAGGATGGCCTTCCATTGCCCTCTTAGATTCTTTTCATGGCAAAAATGCTCACTTTTATCAATTCTTCCCCCAACCTCTGATTCCCACAGGCTGGGAGAAAAGCAAACAGCAGTTGAGGATGTATGCCCATCTTTGCTTGTGATATGCCCAGCGGCTCTTGGGGGTGGTAGTGATGAAGAGCGGCAGGGAGTAGGGGACAGGGAACAGTTTTGGTGTCACAAGTCCCTGAAGATGCCTTTCCTCCTTGGGTGGAGGGATCTGGCCTGAGACCTGTGTAGATTATTGTTCATCCTATGCCCCCATAGGCATTTCTGCATAAAGAGATACCCAAGTGGGCTCAGAGAAAGAGGAGTCTATTTTTGTAGCTATCATAAAAACAGATGTATGGAGAAAAGAGTCTTGGGCTTGGAATCGATGAGAGGCTGAGGTCAGCTGGGAGAAACCAACCAGGACAGTCTCTGGCAAGGGCTTAGGGTCCGAAGCCAAGAGAGGATGGAAAGAGAGATCTGAGTGCCAATAGCTTAAACCAACACTGAATGCAGCTACTACTGATTCATCCTCTGTAGGCTTCCCTTCTCTCCCATCCTTACTGCAATCTGGCCAGGAAGTAAGGGTGATTTAGGACTCCATCAGCTGGCTGCACCATGGTGCAGTGTGTGAAGACCATGACCAGGAATGCTCTTTCTGGGGAATGAAAGAAGCACAGGCTGAGCGAGGCTTTGGGAATCTGATTTCCAATGAGCTGAGTATGGGAACATCTAGGCTTGAAGTCAGGGCAGCTGTAGTGCTGATGTTTCCCTCAGGTGACCCAAAAGTCAGACCTTTGGTCCGGATGTTGATGTGGTCTCTGAAAGCTCAGTCTCTGTTCAGAAGAGAGACAGGCATGGCCTCTTGTGCCACCCAGTCAGTCATGTGGGGGATGACCTCAAGATGAGTCCCAACCAGAGTTGTCCTCCTCTGCCATATGGGATGAAAGTCAAAGACATCAGCTTCAGAAGCAAAAAAAAAAAAAAAAAAAAAAAAAAAGACAGTTTTCTCCCTATTCGTTTAATATGGTTTTGTATAATAGATTAAGGTCAAGGGGAGTCATGGGGAAATGAACCTGTGAACTCACTCCCTGACTGGGTTATTTGCTATGTAACCAATGATTGGCACCTTCAGTCTGTAGCTCTAAGCCAACCAGAAACTGTAGATGGCAGGGAAGGACATGCCATATGAAAGCTCTTGTCCCTTGAAGACGCTAATAATTTATCCACAGAGATGTAACTAGGCCCAGTCATCACACTGGAATATGTGCCCAGATAAGAAATTACTCTCAAATGGCACCCCTGCACCTCTCATTTGAGAAGCATCTCTTCTCTGGCCTTTCGACAAAGGCTGTTTTCTCCACTGCACCTGGAAGAATGCAAGCTCAAGTATGAATAGATGGTGAGTGGAGGGAGGACCCAAGGAGACGGCCACACCTTCTGAAGATGCCAAAGAAGCCAATGGAGCATGAGCAGTCCCAACAGCTATCATCTACTGGGCATAAAGGTTAGTGCCATGTGTCAGTGTGAATCCATCCTATTCCCACAATGGCTCACGGGTAGGTGACTTTTGGTAATGGGAAAACTGAACCACAGAGAATTTAAGTGATCTGCCCAGGCTTGCAACAGTGACCCTAGAACTAGTTCTTAGTTCTAGTTCTTAGGAAGAACTAGCACTTAGTTCTTCCAGGCAAAATGCCACACGTTGTGGTTTTCCTTATCCTCTACAGTTGAGTAACACACAGCTCTGATACATGACAAAGCTATTTCTTTGTCACAGTACTTGGGATTTCCCATCATATTAATGGACACCAAACAAACAGCTGCCCCCCTTAGGAGATGCTACCAAAAGCTGACAGACTCCAGCTGGACATCCCTGAGGCTCTTTGGCTCTGCTGGGCCTACCCTAGTGGCTACTGCAGAAAGGGTGAAGCTTTGTGTTGCTCCTGTTGGCTTTTTAGACTTGTTTTTATTTATGTGCTGGTGTGGGAGAATTGTCAGTATTCTGTCAATCATGTTTTAAATAAACGCTGATTGGCCAGGCAGGAAGTGTAGGTGGGAAAACCAGACAGGAAGTAGAAATGATGCAATGAGAACAAGAGAATTCTGGGAAGGAGGAAGCTGATTCCTCCCACTCCTGCCCAGATCACCCAGGAAGCAGGATGTGATCTGCCAGCTGAAAAAGGTACTGAGCCATATGACTAAAATAGATCAGAAAAATGGGTTAATCAAGATGTGAGAGTTAGCTAATAAGTAGCCTGACCTAATTGGCCAATCAGGTTTATAACTTATAGAGATCTCTGTGTGATTTTCTTTGGGGCTTGCTGGCTGAGGGGTACCGGGTGGAACATAAACCCCAACAAGCCAGCCTCCACCATGTCACAATGTGCATGTGTGTGCTTGTGCGAATATATGCCCATGGAGGCATAAGAGTGTGTTGGCGTTAGAGGCAGTGGGAACCACTTGACATTGGTGCTGGAAACCGAATTTGGGTCCTCTGGAAGAACAGGAAGCATTCTTAATGGCTGGGCCATTTTTCCAGTCCCTGCTGTTTATTTTGCTTTGTTTTGAGACAGGGACTGGATTAGTTATTTTCCTTGTTGCTTTAAACAGACTCCCTCACAGAGGCATCATAAGGGAGGAAGGATTTGCTCTGGCTTGTGGTTTTAGGAGCTACTGATCTATCATTGCAGCAAAGGCATGGTGGCTGTGGAAGACCCATCCATGGTGGGACAAGGTCATGGGACAGATTCTTCACATCTTGGCGAATCAAATAGCAGAAAACACAGAGCAAACAGAACCAGAGACTGCGTAACCTTGTAGGCCAATCTGCGGGAACCCCACTTCTCTAGTTAGGCCATGCAAAGTTTCCATAACATCCCCCCAAACAGTATCACCAGCTGGGGACCAAGCATCAAGCACTTGAATCTGTGGTGGGTTATTTTACATTCAAACCATAATCTAGGCTAAAGTCAAACTACCCCAGGCTAAGGTCAAATTCCTGGTCTCCCTGCTTCTGCCTCCCCTGCACTAGGATTTCAGCCACAGCAGCCGTCACAAGTGAGGACTCTGAATATGCGACCTGAGATTCAGCACTGCACCACTAGTGTGGCCATGTTCTGAAGCTGACTTCAGAAACACTGACTGTGTCTCTGCCATTAAGAGTCTCAGTCCTTTCCTTAGTCCTTTTATCCGGGGCTTTAGAGGTCTTAACAGTTAAATTTAAAAGAATTGGTGCATTGCTGCTAATTCTTTTATTATTATTATCAGAAATTGACCTTTGCCTTTGAAATATATACAAGAGCTATTCCTTAAAGCGCAATGTTTTTCAAGTGGTGTCTAACAAAAATCTTTCCATGTGGGCAAACGTCTCTGAAATGTTAATGTCCATCAAATGAGAATATACAATTCTACCCACAACAATTCTATTTATAATTCTTCATTCTCTTTCCTAGGATGAGAAAAATAAAATAAGACTATGTTAAGCAAAAACTTCAGGTTTGGGACCCATGAACGTGTTTATGAGCACACACGTGCACACACACATGTACAGGCACATATATGCACTTGCCTTGCATGATGCTTTGAAAACTCTGTCAGCATATAAAACTCTTACAATAATATTTTTAAAATGCAGATGAAGTTCATGCTTGTCATTCCAAGAATGCAGAAGGTTGAGACAGAAGGCCAGGCTGGGCTCTCTTTGGCTTAGCTGAAGCCAAGCAGTTCCATTTATAAGAGATACATACTCTGCAGGTTGCCACAGTGTCCTGGTCTTTCATACTGCCGTGCAAAATGAATTTGCATGACTGCCTGGTCCTGCAATTCTTCGAGTCTATGGCCTCTGTCTATAATGCAGCTAGTGTCCATGTTGAATTTAGTCCATGACTTCTTTGTAGACATGTTTAGTTTCACTGTAACTAAAACTAAAGGAAGAAGAACCCCAAACCTCCAAGGTAGGCACAGGTAGGCTCTTCCTACCTTTTCCAAAGACTCTTCTAGAAATGAATGTCAAGGGTCTGGAGAGATGACTCAATTGGTTAAGAGCACAGAGGACCAAAGTTCAGTTCTCAGCACCAGTATTGGGTGGCTCACAACTCCAGTTCCAGGGGATTTTGTGATTTCTTCTGGCCTCCTCAGATGCTACACCTGCATGGTCCAGACATTCACTCAAGGCACACACACACACACACACACACACGGACACACACACACACACACACATGCACACGCGGGCACACACACACTGAATATTTGCTTTATTTTATTTTATAAGAATGTTATTTGATGTGCTTATCCACCAATGCCCCATCCATTTGTCTTGTACATCCCCTTTATACCAACCAGGTAGCCATTACAGATGGGGGTCCCTGCTGTTTCTCATGGCTTTGCATTATTCCTGCCTTTCCCCTTATTGCTCACATTAGATGCCTTTCTCTCTCTATCCTGCTCCCCTCCATCATTCACTGCTGCTGAAGAAAGGCCCCTGATCTCATCCTTCCCTGTCTTGGGCTTTGCCTCGGGGTAAGGTCTATAGAGTTAAGACCAGCAATGGCTTGAGAGGAGAGGCCGAAGAACCCCTGGGGCTGCTATTAGTGTGGACTTTAGACACATTACAAGTTAAACAGGCTTTTGTGGGCCTGTGGGTGTGGGGGGAATAGCACATCCATTGCTAGAATCTAGTTTCTAAGGAGAAATTTAACCCAAATTCCCAACAAGGCACTTGAAATGGACCTGGCCCGTGTCATAACCATTAGTAAAATATGGTGTTTCCAAATTCCTGAACACAATTAGGCTTCTTGTTGAAACTTAAGAGTTCTTAAAACAATTCTGGATCTGTTTCCACTATGAATGAGCAATGGCGCAGGTGTGTTGCTGGATCCCAAGACAAGTGTACAATCATCAAGCTGTTCTCAAGCACCTGTGGTGTGTAAGGAGACAACACTGCCATGCTGTTGGTGTGGGTACGGAGAGCAGCAGCTGCAAACCGAGTATGCGGATGGAGGGCAGCCCAGCAAAAAGGCCGGCAAATGGTGGACTCGGCGGTTGTGAATGGTTAACCAAGAATGGCCTGGAGATCCACAGAAGAGCAAGATGAGAGACTCTCACAAAGGAGGTGGCTTCAAACAAAAGTAAAGAAATGGGTGATACTTCAAGTGGGCCATCCCAGCAATCATGGGCTGTTGCCCAGGTATCTCTAACAGAGGAATCAACCCAAGTAAATTCCTAGGAGTGAAGAATTTCAAAATGTCAGGAGACGGAGTAGGCTTGATTGGGTAGCTTGTGGCTATTGTGACCCATCTAAGCATAACGTGGACTTGGACAGTAGGGAACGAAGAAATGACAGACACAAGTAATGTAAAGTTGCGATCAGGTGGATCCTGTGCTTAGGTGGAGATGCAGCAGCAGCGGCCAGAAAATCATCGAGATCCAATAGCACACCTGCACCATCTCTCATTCATAGTGAAAACAGATCCACTACTCTCGGTAGGGGAGCGGTCTCAGACTATGGTTAGCCAGGATGACAAAGCTGAGGTCAGTACTTTCTACACAAGCTGGTTTGCTCAGAGCAGGACCAGGAGAAAACCTTTGCTTTCTCCTGAGTCGAAACTGGGGAAAGCCTTGCTGTTCTCATAGGTCTGAGGTACTGATATTCTTGACAAGGCCATGCACATATTGACAATTTACATTCACTCTGGACTTCATCAGTTCAATGCATTAGGGCCCATCCATATAGGAAAAATGAAGTTGGGGGTGGATGAGATGCACTGGGATCACCTTGGATGAGAACCTGAATATCACATAGAGATGGCTGTGGGCATGGATAGACAGAAGGATGTTGATACTGGAAGGCTGGTAAAGAAATCATGGCAATAAAAAAAAAAGCTAATGAAGAACTTCATGGGGAAAGAGGTAATAAATAGAAACAGCCAAAAGGTTACATGGGAAGATAACCAAGGTTAGGGGAAGTGTTGGTGATGATAAATTAACTCTTATTTCTAACAGTATTATAGTGATATATCCATCCATTCATCCATCCATCCATCCACTTACCCATCCATCCATTCATCCATCCATCCACCCACCCACCTACCCATCCATTCATCCTTCCATCTAGAGTATATGCACATGGAGCATTTCTTCATACAAACAGGGAAATTTGAACATGCTAGGATGATTTACTAAGTAAATGTTCTGTATGTTACAAATGATGGCTTTAAAACCATTTTCATCTGATCACTGGCATTGAAAGATATTTTAAGAACGAAGATGTGGAAGTGGAATTTTTAATAGCTTTCTTAGGGCATCTCAACACCTATTCAAGGTATCAAAGGCTTCGATAAGCCCTGTAGTTCAAAACAGCATCAAGCTGGTTAGCTTTTCAGAGTTCAAGTTTTGACCACAGGACTCTTTTACTGATCAGTATTTACAAACTTTCCTAGAGAAGCATTAAAAACATTGTTACAAAGTGCTATATGCTATATAAAGACAAGGAATAGAGAGCTTCCATAGAGCTGTACCAGTGGTACCAAGGGATAGAGAGCGTCCATAGAGCTGGACCAGTGGTACCAAGGGATAGAGAGCTTCCATAGAGCTGTACCAGTGGTACCAAGGGATAGAGAGTGTCCATAGAGCTGGACCAGCGATGGCAAGGGATAGAGAGCTTCCATAGTGCTGTACCAGCAATATCACCTACACCCTCATCTATCACCTCAAAAGAAGCTCACAGAGGGCTGCAGAGATGGCTCAGTGGGCAAGAGTGCTTGCTGTACAAGCAATATAGACTTGTGTTTGGAACCCCTGCACCCATGTCAAGAGCCAGGCATAGCTGTCCGTACCTGTTATCCCAGAAGAACGTTACCAGTTCAGTGAGAAGTGCTGTCTCAAGGAAGTGAAGCGAAGGGTCAGAGAGCAGGATGCTTGGTGTCCTCCTATGGCTGCCACATACTCACACAGGTATGCACATCAGCACACACACACACACACACACACGCTTACAACCACACACATTCAGGAAGTGACTGAAAGGGAACACAATTCAGGGTATACCACTCAGCAATCATTCCTGTGATAAACCAGGATTCATGCCTCAGGGATTACTGAGTACCTACTATGTGCCAGACAGTCTTCATGGAATTAGCCTTGTGGCTATAATTAGGAGGCCTCTCTGTCTGTAGGGAGCTAAATAAAACAGTTTATTCAGTAGTGCGGTCTCTCAGCCATAACTGGTGACGAATTTGCTGTTCAGTCTCCCATCCTCAGTTTCTCTGTGAGTTTCTAAATTATGTTTACAGAAAACAGTCTTTTGTAGAAAAGTTTCTTACGAATCAGGGTAGTTAAGGGGGAGGATTCCAGCTGGGCAGGAAGGTACATGCCCCAATCCCAGCTATTCCAGAGGCAGGAGCAGCTGAACTACAAGCTCCAGGCTGGACTTGGCTACACCGTGAGTTCAAAGTGAGCCTAGGCAACTTGGTGAGATCCTGTCTCAAGCAATGAAAGGTGGAAGGGAAGCTGGGGGTGTAGCTCGGTGACAGAGCACTTGCTTAGGATACACAAGGCCCAGGGTCTGATCCACAGTGCCAAACTAAAAGAAAAAGAAAAAGAAAAGGAAGGGAGGGAGGCAGTAAGAGACAAAAAGAGGAAGGAAAGGAGGAGAGGAGGAAAAGAGGGGAGACATAGACTAGTGAGAAAGTTTCTCTTTATATTGGAAGGCTTGAAATAGACTGGGAGCTTAAGTAAAGCATCTCAAATAAAAAAGTCGGGGATCCATTTGGATGTCACACAACCCTGGGATCTTTTCTGTCTGATGCAGAGGACCAGGGTTCTGGGCAACTGTATGAAATCTTCCAAGAGTCAGCATATACAGTTAGTTCTTGGAAATCAGCTCTTCCTTTTATCAGGTTATCTTGGCTTTCTGTCTTTTTTTTTTATTTTTTAAATAATGATATCTGATATGCTGAAGCTATCTAGCAAGACAGCCAAAATAACTAGCAGTTTTTCATTGTATATTTAAAATAGTAATAAAAACGGTTCTCTGTTGTAAGTCAGCAAAAGCCAGCTTTGCTTATGAGGGATTAAGAGACTTTGGCATCTTTACATCTGGTTGTTTTTGTGAGCTTTCCGTGGAGGATGAAAGTGAAACTTCAACTCTTAAACCGCCCTGTTAAAAATTGTATTTTACATGCAGTGTAATTCTGCAACCATTAAGCCTTAAATGGATATTAAGCCTGAAACAAAGTAATGAAACACACAGGGAAACACATGCTATGGGTTCTTCAAGCCGGACAGAAAAGAGCTGATTCATCCATTTCCAGGCCAGGCAAAGACAAAGGAGCTCACCCCAACGGGGCTGCCAGGGGTTTCACAGTGCGTAAAGTATTATTAATGTCGGCCTCATTGGGGCTTGTAAAAGATTCATGGGCCATTTCCTCCCTTTGAGAATTCCCGTTGGTGCTATTGCTGCCCTATGCTCCCTCACTCTTGGACCACTTGACAGTAGCTGCCAGTTTTGTCATGGCTCCCCATCTCATCACAGAATCCTAGAGTTTCAAGGCCAGAAGAGGCTGAGCCATGGATGTAGCTGAGTGGGAGAGCTCTTGCTTAGCATATGTAAAGAGCTGGCCTCTGTCTCCAGTACTGTAAAAACAGAAGTCCACAGGACAGTAGTAATTTGTCATATGGGGAACCCATCTGGGTTCTCTCTGTCTCTCTTCCTCCCCCCCTCCCTTCCTCTCTCTCTCTCTCTCTCTCTCTCTCTCTCTCTCTCTCTCTCTCTCTCTTCCTCCCTCCCTCCCTCCCTCCCTCCCTCCCTCCCTCCCTGCCTCTCCTACCCCCATCATTTTCCTATGCAGTTTTGATAAAATGCAGGTAGAATGCTTTTTAGGGACTAGAGTGTTAGGTCAGTTAAAACCCTGCAAGGTAAGTGTCTAGACTCCAAGGAGAGTCAAACTGAAGAGTTCCAAGGACTCTGTGCACAGGAATAAAGGGATCTAAAAGACCCTGTGAGGATGCTACCATTGACTGTAATCACTGCCTGCCAGAATCTTCTAGGACTGTCAGATTCAATGGAGCAACATTTGAGGAGGAAACCAGGCATTCACATAGTGGTGAAGGGGACCCACCAACATATTTGCCCAGAAGGAAAAAATGGTGACTTTATGTGGGAGAGCCTGAAAGATTCCACCTTAAGCCAGTGATCAAAGTTATTATTCATTACAAGACATAGTGATGTTGGGTACCACTGGTAGGACCCACTGAGAAGGTCACATTGCCTCTGTGATATTCTTATCCAAAATACACAAACTGACTGTCTGCATGAGAAAGCAGGCATGCCTTAACAGAGGAATGTTCTAGTCATCATGGGTCAGTGTTTTTCAAGAATTCCAGGTTGTGAAAGAGAGGGAATAACCCAGGCACTGCCAGAGACTGGCAAAGAGTGAGGGAATGTGGCCACAAACCGCAATATAGGCTCCTGCATTGGATCCTGGTGCTTGAAAATAGGTCACAAACAAAATGATCCCATGAAATCCAAGTAGGATCTGTAGCTTCTTAATAGTTTTGCACTCATTAATTGAGAAATTTAACCTCTTCATTTTTGGTAGTAGATGCCACAGTTGGGGCAGCTGGGTGGGGTGTGCGTCGGGACGCCTCCAACTGTCCTTTGTGTAAAGTGATATCAGAATCAATTAAAAGGAAAAAGAAGAAAAGTCTGCAGAGGCATGGAGAGAGTCCTGGGATAAAGTCACAGCATAGTATAGACCATTCCTTCTAGCACCTTCTAAATTCCAAAAGATGGACGGAGGTCTTAGGGAACCGGCCATTTCAATCTGGACTCATCTGAACTTGTGTACTACCCTAGCTACAACATACACACATTGTAAAAATGTCTGAAAATATATCTGTGTGTATGGGAGGGATTTAAAAAGATTCTACATTCTCCATCAGTGGGAGCTGGGCCGGGAGTGCAGGGGAGAAGTCTGGAGTCGGGTCATCATCCCAAAGACTACATTGGACTTGCCTGGACACCTGGAATGCACTGCTGTTACAGGAAAGGATACTGCGCAGGGAGCCTGAGCAACAGGAAAGAGAGCATCTTGGTCCAGGGTGTTCTCTACGTGCTTCCAGCCAGGAAATGTGCTTTTGGAAGTGTTCTCTTCATTTATACCTCTATCACTGCAGGGCGTGTGTAGGAGAAAGAGACATACCCAAACCCCAAAGAAGACAGCTTCTCCACGCCATCCATCACAAGCACAAAGATGTGTATGTGTCTGTTAGTGGCACATTTGCAGAAGGGTGGGGGGTGTGGTTTTGATTGTATTTTCAAATGGGAAACAGGTCCCCCCTGCCCCTGTGCTTGGTTAGGAAATGCTTGGTTGTCCATTTCCTAACAGATTAAAAACACCAGTATTCAGGACACACAGCCAGAAACTCAGTTGGCAAGATATGTAAATTCTTTTGTATAGAAAAAAAAAACTACTTTTCCCCCAGTGGGTACTCGTCCCCATTCTCTTCATTCCCTGCAGTAACGATGGTGACATTTGGCTCCAGAACCATGGATGTGGTATAAAAAGCCACCTCCAGACTCCTGATCCAAAAATCTCATGGAAGATTAACGTGGACGTCAAACTGACGGTACCAATTTAAAGGATTTAAACATTCAGCATTCGAGTAAACAAAATCCAGTGGCAAAGGTTTTGGGCAACTTAAGTGACATGCCACAATGCAACCCAGATGTTGGGAATGCAAACCGCAGAGTTGTATGCCTTCCATTGCAGCCATCACAAGAGAGGCAGGAGCAGCAGCTGACTAGTTAAAGATGGGAGAACTAATAATTGTTGATTGACTTTTGTGGGGTAGGTACAGTGCCAAGGACCTTTACAGCCCATCTCACTGAAATGCACCGTGATGCTACTGCTATTTATAGGTAAGGACAGAAAAGCTCAGACATCAGCAACGCACCTATGGAACACCGCTGGTAAGTGACCACATCAGCATTAACTTAAATGGGTGTGACTTCAAAAACTGTTCCTTCTAAAAGTCAACAAGGACTTTTAGTCCCATGCTCCAAATTTCCAGATGGTCACCACGTCTCTTGTCCAGCTAATGGACACCTTTAATGCCACAGCGGTGGTTCATGTTCTCCTGCCCACAGAATAGAGAGTAACTTAAGGTGCTCACAGATGCGTGTGAGTTCCTCACTTGCTTTTATATGTTAGCATTTACCATACACTGCAGTCCTGTCGTTCACACAGATGAAGGGATTGGCACGACAGTCTATACCCATGCTCAACACCTGCCTGCCAAGTCAATGAACAAATGAATGCGTGAATGAGAAAGAACAAAGAGAAAGTCTCAGATACTTGAAGCAACCAACATTTTTTTCTTGTATTTTCTGTAACATTCTATAGAGGTACTGCGAAGGTTACATCCTGCTGTGAATAATTCACTAAAACAAGACCCCTAAAAACACAGAGTAGGTGAGGGGTTGGAAAAGTAACTCTGTCAGTAAAGTACTTGCACACAAGCATAAGGACCTGAGTTCAAGTCCCAGCATCCACATAAAAAAACAAGAAGTAGAGATAGGTAGATAGGCAGCCTAACAAAACCGGCAAGTCCCGGGTCCTAGTGGGAGATGTTTTAAAACATTGGTGGACAGATCCTGAGGAATGACTCTTGAGGCTGACCGCTGGCCCCCACATGAATAAGCACACATGTACCTGGGCATCTGCACATATGTGACCATACCCACACATATCATGCGCGCGAGCACACACACACACACACACACACAAACACACTCATATTACATGACACTTAATAGGTTTATTCCAAGGGTTCTCAGCCAGGTGTTTTTGGCCTTCCTGTCCGGGGAACAGTTGACAATGTCTGGAGATATGCTCGCCAGCACTAAAGAAAGTACTACTGGTATGTAATAGGGAGATGCTAGGGTCATAGGTATGTACCTTATGATACATGAGACCTCCTGCCCCAAACAGAGAAGGCATGTAGCCTCATGGTTTCTGCTTAATTTAGTGTTATGCATCCATAACAATCAAACCATGGCTTATTTGCTTCTTTCTGCATTCCCACAGATGTTTGTCTCAGCAGGCTGCCACGCATTGCCTCAGTTTGTCTGAATTAACAAAGCAGGCTAGAATTTTCCTGGGGACGTTTCTGGGAGGGGCAGGGAGCTTGAGCCACTCTCAGGCCGGTGTTTTTGCACACTCATTGCCGACTATCACCTGATTGGCTATGACTCGAGTTACGCAATAACTCCAGCACATGAATTATTTACCCAGATGTAATTCCAGCAACTGTTATCTTTGTATTTCTCCCTCTGCCAGCTAATCTGGCTCATTACATTGGAATTTTGGTCATGCCCCTCCTGCTTCCGCACTAAATTATCTCCCTAACGTAGTATAAACAGAACAAGCTTGTGTGTGATATGCTTAACTGTTAATTTACCTAATTAAACTAATTCAATTAAATCATTTACATCTTTTTGGTAACTCGCCAGTTGATACCACGGCAGAAGTGGGATGTTTTAGAAGATGATTGTTCAGCAAATGAATGGAAAAAAATTATAATGGAACACACACAAAATGAGACAAGCATCCAAATCTCTTGGCTTGAAAATTAAACGCTATAGAGAAAAAAAAACACTCCGCTTTTATGGGGCACTGTGATTAGCTATTTTTCTTAAATCAATTTTCTCTAGAATTGGTATTTTAACATAGTGATGGTAATTTATTGTGTAAGAGATATTTTAAACACTATTTATATGTTCGTGTATTTGGTATGTTTAAGTAATGTGTGCTCGTTTTTATGTCTGGGTACGATTAGTAAAGTCTTTTTGCAGTGTTAGCCAGACATGGATGGAGCCGCTTCCTTTGAATGAATGTGCAGAATAATTTTCCTAAATTACACAAATATCTTTAGGATACGTACATATTTCATTTACAGCCACCATCTAAATGTCCCTGTCATCATGATAAATGCAGAAAAGTAGACGTAGAACATTTTATGCCAATAAAAATCAACAGGAAAAAAAAAATCAAGAAACTCAAGGAAGGAGAGCCTAAATAATCATCTTTGTGGGTCTGCTGTGTGTGTGTGTGTGTGTGTGTGTGTGTGTGTGTGTGTGTGTGGCCATCCCTTGGCAGGCATGGGGTTCATATGTGGTGGGGCACAGCACCAGATGCTCTAAATTTGATAACTGAGAAGAAACTCAAAGAAAGAACTCCATCTCTTTCTTTGGTGGGGATATGATTACGAGGCAGTGCTTAGTTTTTCAAGGGATCTCTCTCTCTCTCTCTCTCTCTCTCTCTCTCTCTCTCTCTCTCTCTCTCTTTCTGAAAAACTTAACCTGGTCTTATCCCAAATGATTATTACCACCTGATATTTCAGAGAACTTTAGCAAAGCGCCCAAATTAAACCGTGCCAGGTTTTCCCAACTGAAACACCCTCTCAGAGCTCACAAGACCTCATAGTGACCAGTGGCCTGTGCTAACACCTGCTGCCTTCCAGGAATTTCTTCATCAAAACCAAGCAGGCAATGGTTTTTCATGGGCTAACCCAGGATCTATTCACTGCCTATAGGTCCTTAAGTAGGAGTGGCTTCTCACGAGCCTTACCCAACCTCTAGCTACTCTTCCTTTTTTGTCTATCTCAGGACAGGGTCTTTCTAAACTGCTAAGGTTGGCCTTGAGCTTGTAACCCTACATCAGCTTCTGATACACTCAGGATAACAGACCTGTGATACCAGGGCCTGCTCTGTTCTTATAGGATGCTAGCAAAATTGGATTAGAACCCATTGTAATGACTTCATTTTTCATAGTTACTTGTTTTGTGGGTCTGTGTGCAATCCGAGGAGGTGCACAGTGAAGGTCAAAGGACAACATATGGGCACCACTTCTCTCCTTACAACATATGGGTCTGGGGGATCAACCTCACATTGTCAGGTACAGAGGAAATGCCCTTACCCACTTGGCTGTCTTGCTGACCCTACGGGCCCACTTTTGTGTGATTGTCTCATTAAAGACTTCCTCCCCAAACACTCACACGCTCTGAGCAACAGGACGTTAGAACTTCACAGAGAAATTTGGGGAGTGGGCACAACTTAGACCACAATACTTGGTTCATCAAGAGTTGTGAGAAAAAAATAATTCTCGATTCCTGCAGTCCTGGACATTGAAATGCTGAATGCTAGATAGGCACAATTATAGGAAGAGGCTAATTTTTTCTTGTTGAAACCATGGCTGAGGCTGACAGTGCTAATCTCTCTGTCCTCGAAACTTCGTTTTCTTTCTTTTCTAGTTTTTCCTGCCTCCATCCTCCCCTACACAGTGCTTTGTAGGATGCCGACCTAGATGCTCAGCAGTGATTCATTTAGATCCAGCCACAAGAATTTTCATTTAATAAACCGAGAAATAATAGCATGTCCAGTGTCAGAAGTGGCTTACCTCTTCTGAAGCTGGTCAGTAGAGTCCCATAGACAGCCAAATATTATGGCTGTTACCAACATTCTTGATAGTTCACCTTCTAGAACAGGATGGTGAGACTCTATTGTCGAAGACACTCATCCTTGAGTCTTGGAACATAGATAAATCAAGAAAATGCTCATCCAGAAGCCTCATCTCTACCGAATCGCTTTCACAATTCTGGATGACACTATGCATGCTATTTAACTGTGAACCGTTTTAGCCACAATAGTACACAGTCTGACAGAACATGCCCACTAGTGTGATAGTGGCATGAATGTTCTGTGAGTAACCGACCACTTTCTGATTGGCTTAGAGCCACTCCACAGACAGAACTCATGCCTAATACCATTAACGATTAAGAATTCATAGCTGGGTAGGCCATAGGTGCTTAGGGAAAAACCTACGACTATTAATCTGCTAAATGTCCATACTATTAACTACCTTCTAAGTACTTGTTTTCATTCTCATAAATTAGCACATCTTCTTGATCACCTTCTAGAACTTGACGGCGAGACTTTCATCTGAGAAGCTCCTCCGCTCTCGGAGATGGTGATTAAAATAGAGACTCACAACAGGTTAATGTGCGCAGGATAAGATTGTACAGTGCTCAGACCTAAATGAGACATCTCTACCACAACCCCTGCTCCCAAGGCTCATGGATGATCACAAAAGAAATGCAGAGATGTTTTAAGAACCAGAGGTAGCATACATCTACAGAAAAACAGTGTTGTCTGGACACCGTGGCTATGACTCCATGTACAAGACCGACACAAGATCCAGCCAGCCAAAGGCCCAACCTGGCTGTGGGAGGGAGTCATGAAATCCTACTATTGACAATTGATGGCTGCTAGGAAGAGAGACGGTTTTCTTTGGGGATGTGGTACTTGAGAGACTACCCATGCTCCGGAAGATGACCCTTTACTCATGTTCATTCACGGCAGCGCTACATGGACTCAGAGGTTTAAAAAGAGTACGTGAAATTGAGAGAGAATAGCGGTAGAGGAGATTGGGGAGGATTTATAGGGGAGAGACTGAATGGAGAGTGTATTTGATCAGAACATGTCACATGCGTGTACAAAGGTGTTAAACAATAAAACAGAGACAGAAAGTGATGTCTGGAATTCACCCGTGCTGTAATCTTAGGAACACACACAAAAAAAGGGTGCAAGCCACAACACCGAGAACGAGCTTTTAGGAGAGATGAAAAAGTCCACATCCTTGATGATATTAACGAGCCTTTGAGCCCACCCACTGGAGAACCCACGCAAGAGCTAACCATACTGAATGCTGAGGGAAAGTGATCCCTTGCTGCTTAAGCCAGTTTGGGATAGAACTTTACCAGTCTCACCATAAAAGCATCCCAACCAAGAAAATGGTTTCAAGCTTCTTTCCTTGTCACTCACTGGCCATGCTCAAGGCCTTGGGTTCCTTATTTGTGAGCAAGCAAGTAATGCCCACGTGGTATCCTTATTGTGTAACTCCATGAGAGCACGGGTGTCAGATGTTCAGTATGACCAAGGGTCTACAGACAGGGCCAACAGCTGATTCTTACTATTCCAGGAACTTCTGGTGTTATGGTTTGAATAATAATGGCTCCCTGGGACTCTAGATTTGAATGCTTGGTCATCAGGAAGCAGGCTTTTTAACCAAGGAGTAGGAGGAGTGGCCTTGTTGGAATAGGTGTGGCCTTATGGGAGGAAGTGTATCCCTGGGGATGGGCTCTGAGGTTTCAAGGGCCCAAACCAGTCCCACTGACTCCCTCTCCTTTCTTGCTGCCTTGAATCTGGATGTTGAACTCTCAGCTACCATGTCTGCCTGCATGCCACCACATTCCCTGCCCCAAGGATAATGGCCTAAACCTCTGAAACCGTAAGTAAGCCCCAATTAAATGCTTTCTTTTATAAGAGTTGTCATGGAAATGGTGTCTCTTCACAGCAATAGGACACAGGCATCTAGCACCTCGGACTTAGCTCTGCTTGTACCCCTCACATAGTTGCTCACAGGTAGAACAGTCCCAACAGTTTAAACCACCAATATTTTTGAACACAGAATGGTAATGGGAGCCTCTAAGACAGCTTGAAATTTGAAGAAACGTTAACACATTTGTAAAGCTAGAGCGAACAGAAACTATCGACCTAATGCCAAGAATTTCTACTTGAGCAGAAAATTTTATGGGATTCTACAGGAATCTCCCTGATGTGAAACTGCTCACTGGGCTGGACTTCTAATCTGAGGAACAATCAAGCAGGACACATCTGGCTGGTGGTCTCCACTGGAGCCAAGAAACCCTAGCAGAAGAGTGCCATCTCTGCTTTCCTCTTCTTTGTGATTTCACTGCTACCCTCTTCTTGTCTTGCATCACAGAGCCTAAAACAGGAAGTACTTATTGAGCAAAGACATAACTGTAGCACAGGTAGGGGCAGGATTGGTGGTAGGGGGATGTATGGGAGAAGGGAATGCAGGTACCTGGGAATCTCCCCATGGGGCATTTGGTCTCAGACTCGATGCTGTCCACTGTGGTTCAGAATGCACAGTGATGTTGAGATTACTAGAGGGTGTCAGAGGCCCAGCTAGGATCGAACCTTATGCACTAGTACAGTTAGCGCTTATTAATTGCTTAATGTATGCCAAACAACATGCCCATGTTTCATAACTCACTGAATTCTAAGGCTAAGACATGAAGCCCACTTTATAGAAGAGGTCTGGGATTCCAGAGGTAAACTGACTTGTCCAAAGACCTGGATAAGAAAAGCCAAAACTCAAACCAAAGGCTGTGTTTCTCTGTCTAGGAGTTAAAGAGTCTAGGAGCCATCTCCAAGGCAGGATAAAGTAGGAGAATACCCAGGGTCACCCTCAGGGAACCCTTCAGTTTGTAGGTCAAGCAAAGAAATTCTAACGGAGGAAGGCTGGTCACCACTCCAAAGGCACAGCCAATCACAGAGCTGCCTCAGTTTATTCTCTTGACAAATGAGCACGTGGTTACCAACCATGACTCCCTCTTAGAGCAGACTCAATCGAGGCACTGGGGAGGGCACCAGTAATCTCCAGCGCCAGATTCAGGTGTCACAGCTCATTCTTCTTGACACACAGTAGGTGCTCAATAGATGAGAAATCAATGAAGGTATAGTATAGTCCACCTCCTGCACACACGAAACCGTCTACTGCCCACACACCCACACCCATGCTCCATCTCCGCTCCTCTTCCTTTTGTTTGCCGTCTCCTGCTCCCTCTCAGCATGCATGTTCCCTTAGGCTCTGGCTGGCCATACCTCAGCAGCTACTAACTGGCTTATGCCCGCTGATATGCTTAGGGGACCCACCCACAGCCCTGAACAGACTGGCTATGATGGTCGGAGCTCACTGGTGACAAATGGGCCCTTTGTGCATCTGACCTGGTGGGGCCAATTAATCATAGGAACCTGCGTTTTCTGCATATACGCAGCCAAGAGCAGTCTTGATCTTCCACAGCAGGGAGGAAGGGGCAGAGCTTCAGAAGAGTTTGCTTGCTTACTTGCTTGCTTATTTGCAAACTCGAGCAATAAGCAGGAATGTGGAAACGCTGGAGAAAAACTCAAGGATGAAAAGAAATCAAAATAGGTGCCAGGTGAAAACGGAGGACAAAGGATGGTGGAAAGTTCAGGCCAGGCAGAGGCTGTCCTGTTTGACCTCAGAGAATCTTACGAATGGGGGACCAGGAAATATGTAGGTAGGAGTTATGCAAGGCATACTCACAGTGGGAGGTTTTGGCATGGTTCGGCAGCTAGGAACCCTTAACACTGTGGTCATTTACAGGCACACAGTATGAATATAAGAGAGTAAGGAGCAGCCATTCATGTGGATGCATGTATATGGGAGATGCTTGCAAGACAAAGATGACTGGCTGGCTCTATTACCTGAGCTACACCCAAATCAAGACACTGTTGAGATGTACTTAAATGACCTACATTTATCACAAGACATAACCCAGAGAAAAGAGGTGGCAGAGAACTCAGAAGCTACACCTTGGTCATTCTCCCTCATCCTCAGAGAGCAGGCATTAAGTGACAGCTCAGAGAGTCCCAGGCAGCTCCTTTCTAAGCTCTGTCTGCATGCATAAAGATGTCAGCATGCTGATTCTTCTGATTACACTTTTAGTGTAATTTACGGGGTCCAGCAACTGCGCCTGGGTGTCTGGCCTGTACTCGCTGCCCTGACGGTGCCATTTTTAAAATGTCACCCTCGCCATGATTCATGGCTGATGCTGGTGGCATTGCTGCTGACCTGAAGGAGTCAGGCAGTGGTATTTAATTAAAGAAAAGAAGAAGGAAAGGCTGGAGAAAAGTGGAGCACAGAATCTAAAAGAACCAAGTTCATCTCCGGGAAGATAGACATCTCAGGACAGGGGAGAGACACAGCAGGCCTATGGATTTGTACTTACTGGTGCTGTTGTATGCCCCCCTGTCATTTGTGAGTGGCAAGGTCTACCTTAATGTGTGACACAGTCTTGGGGATCCCAGGTGCCACCATTCCAAGGGCTCCTGTTTCTTCTCTCTGTGCTAGGATCCTCAGGTAGGTAAAGCGTCACTGTCACCTTCTCTGGTTTCCCTTCCTGCCCTCTAGGGTGGACCCACCCATCCTCCTGCCTGATGCTGACAGCAGCATCTGGTCTCCTGCCACCTGCTCCCTCTCCAATGTTTACTTTCCAGTCTGCAAAGGTTCCACTGGGTTCCTAGCTGCAGGAAGCTGGGCGCTCTTCAGGGTGACATGGATAACCCAGGAAGGATAAGGATGTGATCTGTTGACTGTGGTCCCCACGCAACCCTCGCCAACGCCCACAGTAGTTACTCCCTAGTGCTGAGAGGAAGACACTTGGCATGCTTTGTTAATTAAAAGGGAGAAAAAAATTATTCCTAAGAGCGCGCGCGTGCGCGCACACACACACACACACAAACACACACACACACTTCCATATACAGACACATTTATTTGGGAGGCTAATAAGCCAGTCCCTTTCCAGAAGAAGAAGGACCGAATTTCTCATTAATGGGAAGGTCACTGTAGGCTGGGGGTTGAGAACTGGAGCCAGGCTTTGTCCAGGCCTGCGAGAACTGGGTTATTGTCTCTTTGGTCCCCTTCCCCAGTGACCCCAGGGTCAGGGGCACACATGCTGGCCTTGAACTCTCCGTCTGTCTCTCCCACCATGTTAATTACTATTCCCTTTGGTCAGGCTAAGAAAACAGCCTCGGCTGCATTAGTGCTAATTAAGAAGAGTGAGCTCTCCACTCTGGCAGCAACCATTGGTCCCTGCAATGTTCAGGCCAGGAAGGGGCTCCGCGTCAATCTTATTATGGAAGAAGAAAACACCTCCCTGTGCTCTTTCCTGATGGGGGTGAAGGATGCGATGCCCTCACCCCATCCCCTCAACAGTGAGTTCACCTCTCCCATTACAAATGCATCTGCCCCAGCCACTAGCAATGGGGTGGGGTGCAGTGAGGGTCAGCGAGACTCATGGGGCAAGGGGATAGCTCCATTTCCCTAAGTCGAGAGGAGTTAGCAGGGCAAAGGCAGGGTCATGTCCATTTCTGCCTCCATCTGTTGCCTCCTTCCTCCTGCACTACCATAAATAAATTAGTGGAGAATAAATGGGGGGGGCACTCGATGCTGCTCCTCCATTGCGTAAACCTACTATGGTTGCCATCTAAATTCACGAGTAGAACCTTCACAGGGAAGGACCATACTTACTCAAGCTGTCTTCTAGCTCATGCCCTCGCCAGCATCCCTATTGAAGCGTTTATTCCTGAGAGCTATGGCTGTACCCTCACACAATTCTAGTCTCTCTATACTCCCGTCTATTCTTCCTAAGGCCCCCAGGGTTACATTCCAAAGGACATAAGGTAAAACTCTAGGAGAATCATCCCTCTTTATCCTGCCATCTTCTACTCCAGGGACAGCAAGAACAGAAGTGATGAGGTCCAGCAGGAGACAGTGTCTGAAGCAGGCACCAGGGGAACACAGATCTCACAAAGGGACACCAGGTCCCCATCCCCTTTCTATTGTTACCTTTGGGACATTAAGAGATTCGCAGATTTTAAGAAAAGCAAAAATACAAAAGCATGAACAGTCCCATTTTTGAATATTTGTAAGTAAATAAAATTAGAAGGTTGCCCCAGACAGGAAACTCTGGACCCCATTCTTGCTGTAAGAGCTTGTTGCTTGCTGTTCCCTGGCAAGGACAAGCATGCTCACTGCTTCACGCTTGGTTCCTGATTCTGCCACCCCTGCCCTGTAGTCACTGAGAGCTGTCTACCATGGTTACCCCAAACTCAGAACCAACTTAGTCTCTATTGTACACTGCCTTGTGTACTGCTGTGCCCCAAACAGCATGAATTTCAATTAATAATGAATTGAAAGGATTTGTATGTTTAAAATATCACATAGGATATGCTTCTACTAAAAATTATTCATTGTTTGTCTGAAATTTAACTGGCTATTACATTTATGTTATGTTGCTAAATCCAACTAACTCACCTTGCCTTTACCACCCACCATGTCCTTGGGATGCTTTTCTAAGTGTTGGCAGGAACTGGATGAAATCAAATCTATTTAAAAACTCCAGACCAGGAGAAATGCTTAGTTAGTAAAGGTGCTTGCCACTAAATCTGACAACCTCAGTTCAATCCCTGAGTCCCACATGTTGGAAGTAGAAAACAGACTCCTGCAGGCTGTCCCCTGCCCTTCACATATGTACCACAGCACAAGGTACATGTACACACACAAGCACACACGTGCACACACACATACACACACATGCAGACATGCACACACTAAATAATAAATGTATAAAATTCTAAAAAATCTTTTGCACATGGATCTTGCATTCTGTAGGCAGAATGAAGGATTTTCTTCTCTTTCAATGTTGCTTTGGGTCAAGAGTTGTAAAAGTCATAGAAGCGTGTTGAGGCTCTAAGGGATTGCCAGTTATGCTGTTGAGCCCGAGAGCTCACATGGTCCTTATCTCTACAACAAGGCCTGGTGCCTTTGTGCATCATGGTGAGCAGGTGAGGTGATGAACATGGCATTTATTGGTATAGAACAACAGATGGCACTTAGTAGGTGGCTGATGCAGCGACTCGGGTGACACGTGGTAGTCTCTGTTAATTGTTCCTGTTCCTGTATCCCTTTGATGACAACAAGCCCCTCCAAGGAAAGGAGACTGTCCTAATTGCTTTTGTATCTTGGCCTTTGCCAGGATACTGACGCATTGCTGGAATGTTAAGCTGTGGGTTACATTGGTACATGCTCAAGTCCTGGTAGGACATGGATTTCTGACGGCCTCCTATACAGCAAGGGGGAAGGGAAGTTTGAAGTAGCCATCCCAATAAAGAAGGCCGAAGACTTAGATTCAGGGAAAAGGGGGCTTTCCCTGGAGCCTGACTTATACAATGTATATATTACCCCCAGGAACCATTAACATCCACATCACTTGTTTCTTATGGATGCTGGGTAGGCTGGTTAGAGCTGTGCATTTAAAATAGAGCTCTCTAACGCTTACAGGCTACTTTAAAATATTATACATACTCCATAAACGTTCTATTATTTATCTATTATTTATATTCTTTGGTATCTAACTGATTCTAATATATATTATATCTTATATATTATATTTAATCATTTACAATAGCAATGTGAAGAAAATGACATATAGTCCACAATTGACCTCCTTGGGAGAAAAGTGTTGGAGAAGTTTTGTTACAGGGCTACACCTTGATGATAATGTTTAAAAGGTTCTGAATCTCTGACATCTGAGGTTCTCTACATCCAGGTAGGGAACATGCATGACCTTAAGATGAGCCACAGTCCCCTAGCACTACCTTTGGAGATTAATCTCCATACATCATGAAGAAACCAGATCTCAAGACTCTAATCTCATTTCACCCTCTATTTGATCACACCCTCTGTTTGATCAAAGGGGAAAGCTGGGGCTGGGTTTTTCATCAAGGCAGCTGGTTGATTGTCTCACATGGAGGACCGAGTAGGTACCCCGATCATTAAAGAAGTCTGTCTTTTTAATAAAAACGTATCTCTGCCTAGGATTGGATGAGGAGCTTCACCAACAAGCGAGAATATTGTTTGGTGGTCTTTGAGTTTATTAAAATCTTAGAGGACAGCAAATGTGTGGTCCAACTGATGCTATTCGTCAGTCCCGTCCCTACGGATGACAGCCATCCTTTTCATTGACTCTGGACTTGAGTTTTGGGTCCTCAGCATAGCAACATAGATCCTCACTATTAGACAGCTGGAAATAGCATGTTACTTCAAGGTCTACCCAATAGATGACTTTTAAACACAAATAGAACATATCAGGTGGAACTTAACTTAAAAAAAATATTTCTGGGGTACCAAGGAATGAAAATAGGGTCTTATGTATGTAGGCAAGTGCTTTACTATTGAGTCATATCCAGTCCTCATTTTACTGGTTTTTGAACTAGGGTCCCACTAATGCCCGGGTTGGCCTTGAACTTTCACCCAAGCCCAAGAGGTTGTGAACTTGAGATCTTTCTGTCTTGCCTTCCCAAGTAACTGGGATTATAGGTTTGCACAGCCAGATCCATTTGGTACTGTTTTTCAGGGGGTGATGAAGACATAGCTTGAACCATTTCCACCCCTCTGAGATGACCTCCGAGGACCCTCTGATAGCCACCCATCAGGTTGGTGTCTTTTAAACTATCGAAGTCCTCGTTTCACAAATTAGTTACACCTTGTTATTCTCGTGATAAGAGAGTATTCCAAACACCAGAGCTTCTCTTTACTCATTTTTTCCTCTTCTCCATATGATTCCTATGCATTGAATTGAGGTAGTCGCCAAGGAGACAAATTTCACCCTTGGCTTGGTAGCAAAAGCAGCAACAGAAACTGGGGCGCAATGATGGTTTTTCATCACAAGATCATGCTGAATAAGCTCATTCCATTTGTTTTTATTTTGTCCACCTAGGTATATAAGAGGCTGCACTGGAATTTGGACAGAAACAGGTTTTAATGATGTCATTAGTGATGTCTTTTCAATGTTGCCCTCTGTTGACCTGACATACAGATAGTTAGCAATGACCCAAACTGCAAGGGCTAGGGTATAACCCATTGATATAGCACTTGCCCAGAATGTGCAAGGCCCTGGGTTTAGTCACTAGGTCAGCAAACAAAAAGAAATACGTAGGTCAATATTACCCCAGGGATGGTGATGCTGTGCAATGTGTCCAAGATGAGGCTCCACCTGGCCAGGCCACAGGCGATGGTGGTCATTCCACTGTCCGAGGAGCCCCACTACCTCCCTAGGTTTCTCTTCTGGCTGTCTGGCTAGGCAGGAACAGTTGCTCAACCACAGGCCTCTGTGGAATGGATCACGCAGGCAGGTCAGGGCCTGCTGCCACGAAGCTGCCAGTGGGCATTACTGTCACTTCAGACAGCATCCTGCCCCCTGCAAAGAGAGATTTCAAACCCCACAAGCTCAGCCCTCCATCCCCTTGTTCTCCCAGCCTTATAAAAATAGAAAGAACACATGTTCCCATTAGCCACTTGCTTGAGGGGAGCTGTGGGGTATATGCAAGCAGCCTGCACACTGGAGCCAAATTTGAATAGCATTTGCATCTTTCAGGTAGACAACAGATACCTCATCAAAAACACACGTTCCCCCCACTCCCCCCTCCTCCTCAGCAAGACGCCGACTGAGGCAGACCAGATGACATTTCCTGGGAACAAGGCCTCTCGTTTGTATGTTTTCAAATCCACTTGATAAGGCCCCTCCTGGCGATGACGGAGGCCCACCCCAGCTGGAGAGGCTTTCGGAGAGGCTTTTAATTACACTTCTGCTTGCCAAGAGTGGTTTGTATATGCACAGGAGAGACAGCTCCTGGGGGAGCCATAAAGACAGCCACTGTCTTTGCCCCTGTGTGTACTGAACTCTTGGGGGTTACGGGGCAGAGACAACCCATTTTGAAGGCCTTGGGGGTGGGGAATAAGGATAAACCACCATTCCCTTACAGATGAGTCCTGGTAACTCTCAGAACAGAGCAGAGAGCAAGCAAGAAGGGACAAGACCACACCGCTGCCATTAAGGTTGTGTTACCACGAGGCAGAGGGAAAAAGCCTGGGGAAGCCTTCACATCCTACAGGTGGCTTTGTTATTGACCCATGCATCCATTCTGGGAGGGGAGCGAGCCCCAGAGCAGGGGGTGTCCTCCATGGCCCTGACCTGCCTTGACCTGACCTTTGTCACTCTATCAGGCTGTGTGGTCAGTAGTTATCAACTGTCAATAAACCATCCAAACACACACTTTAATTCCGAATATGGCAAGGCCCATCTATTTGCTGATCGATCTCGGACTTCTAAGTTGACAAAATGCACGGTCCCTTGTCTTCTTATCATAATATTGAAAATACGTGCTGTAACAAATGGGATGTTCGAGACCTCTCGAGCTCCACTCCCAGGGCCCCTGGTAAACACAAGGCGATGGATTGAGATAAAAGGTGGTGTGCTTCTCAGGAAACTGAGACCACTGGGCCATGGGCTCGGGGACTAATTAGGTTCTCAAAGGAAGCTTGCCTGTCCCAGTGCGATGCAAATAGGTTAACACTACTTTGCCCCAGTCATTTGGGAAGTGTGTAAAATAGTTTGCACGTGTGGTGTGCAAATAATTTAAGCAAAAAACCTGGGGGGTAGTGTTCTACTCAGAGGGGCACCTGTGTTCTCTACCAACAGTAACACCCTTGTCTCTTCAGGTTTGACAATCCAAGATCAAATGTTTCCTAATGGGCAACCCAGCCCTGGATGAAAACTGTATATATATATTAAACCATGGTCTTGGGTTGTATTATCCAGATTATGGTCCTCATGTTCTGGGACAGAATCTTGGCCTCTGCTTGAGGTGACCCCAGCACTGGGCTGGGTCTCATTAGCCTTGCAGACCAGTTTCACCGGCATCCTTAGAAATCTGTCATCTGCCTCTGTGACTGTCCCCACCTATCAGGGACATCTGAGGCAACCTTCCAGCACTGATGTCCCCACCAGAGCATTGTTACCCTGCTGTCATTCCCTGGGTTGATGAAGAATCCCCGCCCCCACATTCCAGCTAACAGTGGCTGCCATCAGCACACTGGGAGACTCCTTTGCCCAGGCTACTCTAAAACCTGACATCTTTGATGCCATAAATGCCATAAAGTTAGGAGATGTCCTAGCAAAAATGAAGGATGACTTCCTCTTTGCTTGTCTCTATTCTCTAGTATGCTGATGGAAATGGTCTATAGTTGTCCCTGTGTGTTTCTCTGTGTATGTGCTTGTGTGCTCATATGTTTGTGTGTGTGGGTGGGGGGGTTGCATGCACATTGTGCATGGGCATATGGAGACTACAGGTCAACCTTGGGTGCAATCTGCTGGAACCATCTACCTTGTTCTTTGAGACAAGGTCTTTTGCTGGAACCCAGGGCTTGTCAATTAGGCTATGCTGGCTGGCCAGGGAACCTCAGAGATCGGTCCATCTCCACCTCTCCAGTGCTGAGATTCCTACTGCTCACCATAATTCCTAGCTGTCAAAAATTATTTATTGTGTTAGTTGTGTGTGTGTGTGTGTGTGTGCGTGCGCGTGCATGTGTATGCATGTGTGCATGCGTGTGTGCCTGTAGAAGCCAGAAACGAACATTAGATCCACTGGATTAGAGTTACAGGTAGCTGTGAGTCACCTGGCATGGGTGTTTGGGACTGAATTTGGGTTCTCTAGACGAGCAGCATCTCTTGGATTTTTGTGTGGGTTTTGAGGAATGAACTCAGGTCCCCATATTTACAACACAAACACTTAATAATTGGACCATCTCTTCAGCCCCTGATGTACTTTTTATATGACAGTAGCTCAGAACATCACTGAAGATAGCCACTGGATTCAGGGAAGCAAAGCCTGGTCCAATGGACACACAGACACACCAAAGTGATAACCCCTGTCTTGTCCCCATGTCTTTCTTGGACCGATCAAATGGCATTGCTTAGATTAAAATGTCCACAGTCTTTTGGCCTGATAAGGCCTAGGGGGATCTGAAGTCCAGCTGCCTCACACATCCAACCAATTCTCTATGTGACACTCATTCATGTCACTCAACTGTTTGCAGATGGTAGAAACTTGATTTTGGACTGCTACCTTACTTTAAAAGAAACAGGCTCAGAGGGAGTAAAGGACCAGTTCAAGTCATACAAGTGGCAAGCAGCAGAGACAAGAAGAAGATGCTCAGTTACCTTTCTGGTGTCCTCTGTTTTCAACTGGCAAAATCCAAAAAGTGCCATCAAAACTAAGAAATTAATTTTAAGAATGTAGGAATTTTAAAAAAACATATGAACATGCCCACAAACAGGGAAGCTTATCTCTCCAACTACCAAAGTATTATGTGCATTTTAAATGTTTTAATGAAAATTGCCCACAACACACGAAGCATGCCTCTTGAAAAGACTCTCAGCTAATGTGTGTGTAGCGTGTGCCATGTTTGTTTTGCTACATACTTCTTTTCTTTTATGCCTTTTATTTTGCTCCCACTAATCAGAACTAGTCTATATGATCTCCATATCAATGAGATAATTATTTACACCAACAAATCAAGATTTACTAGGTTTTATTGGAGACAAAACTATTTGTAAGAGGCAAATATGAATCTCAAGAAAGTCAGATCTCACCATTTCCTAAGTGTGGTGTATTTGTAATTTTCTCCCACATTAACAGCGTTAACATCTGCTGTTGTTGCTGTTGTTGTTGTTGTTATTTTTCATTTTTTAACAGAGCAAAATGGTCCTTACTGATTCTTCTGTAATGGTTCCCCAAATCAGATCACACTTCTAAATGGAAAACCAATAAATAAAGGCTGAAAAATAAGAGCAAATGTCCTCGTCCGATGCAAATGCCCATTTTTTGATTTCTCTTCTTCCTTTCCTTGACTCGGATATTCTAACAGTGTTTGATTTGAAAACGAAGTGACTCAGGGGTTGCCTGATACCTCGGCAATGACAAATGTGCTCCCATCCATTCCACATCTGGGGGCAGGAGGGTGTCGAAACTGTATTTGCCTAATTCTATGCCTCCTGTTTATCACTCTCTCCCATGCCCGCAATTCTTGGCGCCAGAGGATTCTAGCTCATCAAGAAAAAAGTGTAGACTACGGCTTGATGACATTATCACCAAGTCAGATTAACAACAAACGGCGGGAAACAAAAATTGGTTCTTCTCTGGGAAAGCCAGTTCCTTGCAGAAGGGTGGATGCTGATAATATGGTCCCTGGGATAAGTCTATCAATCAAAAGAAACTCATAGTGGTGCAAATACAGTCACATCCATTTGAACCAAGGTGACAAGAGCCAGGAAGAGGTGGATAATGAAACAAATCAAAAAACAAAATCACGAGATAAAAGAAATAATAAAGTATTAATCGATGTGTGTTAACATCCCATGGATAGTCATTTTTCATTTTGGTAAGACGAAAGAAAAATGTCAAAGGCAAATCATATTTAACCATATATCACCTACAGGTTTTATAAAATACAACCATTCTGAAAACCTGAATTTTCTAAATTACAAAGATAGCCTAATTGTATCAATGATATCTTGTCACCAGTAAGTTTGTATAGCACAGTGGTTCTCAGTCAGTGGGTCTTGACCTCTTTGGGGGTCAAATGACCCTTTCACAGGGGTTGTCTAAGACCCCTGGAAAATATAGATATTTGCTTTATGATTTATAACGGTAGAAAAATTATAGTTATGGAGTAGCAACAAAAATAATTGTATTGTTGAGGGGTCACCACTACCTGAGGGACTAGCTGTATTAAAGGGTCAAAGTGTACGGAAGGTTGAGAACCACTGCTGTAGGATTTTTAAACCTCAGGATTGTCCTGTATTTTCAGCCCTTTGGAAATAATATGAGGTAAGGAAATGCATGGAGTTTCCTACAGAAACTCAAGCCCTCCTTCATGGAAACTCCTTGTCTGTTACTATGTATGGATGATGTTTTCCAGTGGAGAGGAAGCTGCCATCACAGGATAGCAAAGAAAGTGGAGGTCAGGACCCCAGAGACAAAGGTCAGAACCCAGAAGACAGTGGCTACCATTTGCTAAGGACAGGGTGATTCTTTGAGTGACAGAATACCAGACCAGAAAGGGTGGAGATTTGTACACAAAGGCAGCACCTTCATAGGACATATCCTTCACGGGAGGGCAAATTTTCCTTTTCTCAAAAGCAAAAGAAATGAGTAGGACCCAGCTTTCCCTGGAAATGCTCTGAGGGTCTAGCATCAGCATCACGGATGGGGGTGAGGAATCTATCACCTCCGGAACTTGCCAGATAGAAGAGTCGTCAGCAGAAGGGTGCTGCTGACGAGGCTCCTTAGCTTATCACCCAGATGGTGATTAGCCAGCATTTGGAAGATGAGGAGGGTCACCCGGGAAGTGAATTGGTGGCTCCATTCCTCATCTCATTTTGCTAACTTTGAGCTGCGCGTAGTACGACTTCGGCACTGGTGACCACTGAGCCGTCCCAGGGACCGAATCCCCAGATTCAGTGTATTTTGATCCTTACTCATACCGCAGTGCAAACACATGCAAAATGCCCGGGTCAGAGGGAGACCACGGAGTGACTTGCCGACGCTCCGTTATTTCAATCCCCGTGTGATATATCGAAAGCAACCTTCAATTATACAATTAGACCGAGCACATGCTTTCTCCCATCAGCGTTTGTTTTTGTTACCAGTCACGCTGCTTGCTGGAAAATGAAGGCCGTTTGTCTGTGGCTCATAATTCCTTCCCCGCGTCCACGACATTTTGCTGATCCGCTCTGATTTCTTCTTGGCAGCTTGCTGATGCTTCTCTTTAAGACTGCTCCTTGGAGTTCGAGGGGCTCAGAGGGGTGCGGACTGTTGAAATCGAACTTACTCGGCAGATTTCCCTCTCGGAAAAACTCAGTTTTGCGTAAAGAGGCCCTTGGCAGCGGACTGTCAGTGAGGCAAGAAGGGGCGAGGGGAAGGTAGGAGGCTTCACAAAGAGGCTAAACCTTGGGCTCAGATGGAGGACAGAGGTCGTGAGGTATAGTAATAGATGCTGATGCTTTTCTCAAGTCTGGGGCATCTAAGAGAGGGGCACTGGCAGGAATGGCCCACATTTTGGAGGATATCTATGCTGTGTTTACTGAACAACCAAACTACCTGCCAGCAACCCCTCTGACCATCCCATGAGTTTCCTAGAAGCGCAAATGAGAAAGTCAATAAGACACCGCCAGTTTCCAAATTCTATCTCATTGCACATAAACCGAAAGGCGCACAATCAATAACGTGTGACTAAATCACAATCAGAATTCAGCACGGCAACACTGGACAAGCAAGACTCCAAGAGGCGCCTGAGTCAATGAGTGAACTCTAGAAATTTATAATGAGATGAGGTCATATTCCAGGGGGGTGGAAAGAGGCAACAGTGAAAGAGAGAAGTGGACCTGTTTTTGTTTTTTTAAAGAATGGATTCATTCAGCATTAACAGGCTCTTACTGCATCTCTCTCTCTCTTTCTCTCTCTCTCTCTCTCTCTCTCTCTCTCTCTCTCTCTCTCTCATGCTGTTCACTGCTCTTTTGCTTTGCCTTAGACAACACTTCTTACTGGCTTGGGACTTAGTAAGTGATCTAGGCTGGCCAGCCAACAATCCTCAGGTACCCCTGTCCCTTCCCTCTCAGCACTAGGACTATAAACATCCACTGCCACAGGCACATGGGTGCCCATGTTTGTCTGTTTTCTGAGACAGGGCTTCTCTGCGTAGCTTTGGTTGTTCCAGAACTAGCTCTGTAGACTTGGCTGGTCTCAGAATTGTAGTGATCCACCTGCCTCTGCCTCCCAAGTGCTGGGATTAAAGGCATGTACCACCACCAGCTGGATTTCTTTTTTCTTTTCTTTTCTTTCTTTTTTCTTTTTTCTTTTTTTTTTTGTCCTGGGTTCTGGGGTTGAAATCAGGTCAGGTCCTCAGGCTAGCAAAGCAAGCATTTTGTGGCTAAGCCATGCCTACTGCTCTACAGTCCCAGCGGAATATAGTATGTCTGGCAGCTTTGAGTCACCATGTCCCCAGTTTCTTTCCTGACTGACTGAGAAGTTGATTTCTGACTCAGAGAATGCCCCCCTTGATTGCTATCCATCCCTACCTACCTTGGCCATGGACGCAAGAAGACCCGTGAGGTAAAGTCCAGCTCACTGACTACTCTTTTGGAGGTAGATGAATGTTTTCTGGAAGTGATGAGGTCAGTCTTCCACAGGGCTTTGGGGGAACAGTCATCGTCTTTTCAAAATCCGTTTAGCAGTGCAAACCGCCACCGCTCCCCTGTGTGCAGACACCACCACTTGCCTCCTCTCGTCGCCTACCCCTTCCCGTTTATTGCTCTCATATTAGTAGATTAAAAGATCAGAAGTGCCAGCTTTTAGCAAACACAATCATCTTCCATCACACACGGATTTCCATGAGAATGAACATAAAGTTATTAGAGGAGAGAGACGAGTCCATTACATGTATTCTGAGCTTGCAGTCTGATTTCTGTTAGGCATGCCCCAATTTCTTTTAAGCACTGGGAATGCGCTCATTTTCCAGGTTTATAAGTGGGGATCCTATGTATCTGGAGTGTCATTTAGAGGATTATTAATTTACTAAATGGTACCCCAGTGCCCTGAAAGAGTTAATTCTCTTTCAAGAGATAAGCAATTTATTTTCTATTTAGCAGCAGAATCAGGCCCACTGCTTACAAATGACTATGAGGCCCTTAGAGAAGGAGAGAGAGATGCTATATAAATATAATAAATACTATAACTATGATTGTAATATAATGTCAACTCATGATATGACTTTTATATATAATCCCTCCTAGTCTTTATCTAAAAAAAAGACCAGGTTGACATTGTATGTGTCCTGTCACTTTTATGTTTATTTGGGGAACATTGAAGGCTGAGTGATATGTTGGACTCTGGCTTAAAACTACAAGTAACTAACCTGTCAATCAACACATACTCCCCAAACCCCGTGACTAAATAGAACGGACAGCTCAGAACCTGCCTGCCTTGAGAATCCAGTTAGGTTGGGTAGAAATGCCATGCGTGCAGACATCTAGCTAAATCTAATAGCACATACTAGCAGGAAGCTCACGAGAGGTCATCGAACAGGAGGACAAGTCAGCTGTGCTCTGAAGCCGCCGTGTGTCCCTGACCATCCCACATTGGGATTCCTTGATAGTGAACATCTAAAGCTTCGTTCCAACACCAGCCTTGCCACTTACTGTCTGGATAATTTTCATTGAGTTGCTGCAAGCCACTGATTGGAGATGCGAGGAGTCAGCAAAGTTACCTCTGCAGAACTACTCTGTAAATACAAACGTGTCCCACAAGCACAGAGACCAAGTCTCCGACAACAAACACACAACAGAAGGAAACGAATAAGCGGTGAGATTTTGGATGCTTGGAAAGTCCCACACCAGCTAGAGTCTGGGCCTTCGCTTTCACCAAGATTCAGAAAGGACGGGAGAGGTCTGAGAGGGAGACGACACACATGCATTTGCAAGGGCTTCCGTGACCAAGGGCCCAGACTGGTGACTAGTACCACAGAAACACATTTGATCATAGTCTGCGAGATAAGCATTCAAGATGAAGCTATTGGCGGGTCTGCTTTTGTGTGACATCTCTCTGTTCATGTGTAGCTGGCTGTGTCTCCCCATGTCTTCACGACTGTCCCTCCGTACACTTAGAAGTTTCTAATATGATCACAGTCAGTAGTAAAAGAGTTAGGACTTCCACACGTGAATTTGGAGGGGGGCTATGACCAAATTCCTGGCAGAATGAAGGCATTTATTTTGACTCAGGGTTTCGGGGGGGCGGGTCTAATTTATATTCATTTGGTCCTGTGTGCTTGGGCAGGACGTCACAGGTGTGGGAGCGTGTGGTGGAAGAGAGCCATTTACATCAATGTAGTCCGGAAACAGTGAGCTGTAATAGGAAGGAGTCGGGGATAACAAGCTTTTCTTTTTAATCACCCCAAAAGGCAACATTGACTGAGGACAAAGCCCTCAATACATGCGCCAGTGGGGAATGTGTCATATTCAATCAACAACCAATGATCTCATGACAGCATATAAATTCCTATACGAATTTAGGGCTTTATTCAACACGGCAGTGAAGCATGACAAATTTGCAAGCCTATGGGATAGCCTCAAATGTTTCCAAAGATCAGAAGCCTGTGGAAATGTTTTGTGAATGGAAGCCGCAGAGCTGTGCTTCTGTGTGGACATTTCACTCAACAAAATACAGCTCCCCCTGAGAAAATGATCAGAACTCCTTAGATCACAAGAATGTGCTGCTCCTTCATGGACACTTTTTACCAGAGTTGGTAGTGCCTCGTCTAGAAGTTCCTGCAAACTGACACTCCTCAAGATCACGTCCAGATCCCAACGCCTTACAGGAAGTTACCAATGATGTCTGACCAACCATCTCTTGAAGCCTTAGTTCAGTGCTGGGACCCCATGGCTTGTGTGAATTCATTCTCTTTCCTGGTTTCCCAGTGATGCTTCAGTCTAACTGACTTTCCTTTTTCTCCTCTCTCTTTCTCTCTCCATGAATATGGAAATGAATTATTCAGAAAAATCCCACCATATTTGAGGAGGGCATAGGGTATTCTTCAGCTGTTTTTTAGTTTATCAAATACATACCAAATACACAACAATCTTCCCACCAACTGAATCCTAAATTTAGCTTTCCTTTGGTAAAATACTTAAAAATTTAAGTAACCTTCAATTGATTTCTAATATGTGTAATTTACTCAGATGGCATGAAGCACACATGTCAGAGGTACTCATCACACAAATACACAGACGTATATGATTTTGATTTCTATTAAAATATAATTAGTTATATTTGAAGTTATATATTAAAATTTAGAATTTCTACTATATGAAAATATATTTCTACTATAACATAGCATAACATATAATGAATATGTATTTAATAGACTGTCACTTTTATAAGAAACATTTAATTGAATATATTAAATATAAAATTGACAGTGTATCATTTATAACACAACATATAAATAATAGAATAGATTGAATTAAATATATAAAACAGATTTATATTTCTATTATAAAAAGTATAAATATACTTTTAATATTCATATTTATAAAATTATCTACATACCCACAATTATAAATGCACTAATCACCTTATATGCAAAGTAGCTGATTGAAATCGTCTAGCTTTGTTCTATGCATGGGAATTTTCTCTCCACCTCAATGAATGAATGAATGGATGTAGCGATCGTTTCAGGTCTCTCCCCTTCCTGGTAATGTAACTCAGCACTTTGTAGCCACCAGGTTAGACAGTTCACACAGAGGAAAGGGATTGGGCTTCTGTGACTCCATTCAAATCTGTGAGATACATACCAGTCAAAAGTCAGGTCCCTTCTAAAACTCAACTCAGTGTGACATCTTTGTAAAAGAAGATTATTTGAAAGTAGAATTTTAGCTGGGTAGATTTGTGTAGTGGCCTCCATAAGAAAGATGTGGTCCTTTGGTGTCAGGCAGAAGCTGATAGGAGGCGACGCAGTGGCACTCTCAGCGCTCTCAAGTGGAGTGTCCGTGCAGCACACACACAGCCCACATCACACGCACCCGCGTCGGTGCCCTCTCACCTGTGCTCACCTCTGATAAAACTCTTTTCACACATACAGATAGCTATCCCCTCACATCCACACGCTGTGTCTGCAAATGCAACGGACTGCAGATGAAAGAGGGTTTTGAAATTTACACCTTGACTGGACATGCACAGACTTTTTTTTAATTGTTGTTCTCTGGACAATGAAGCATAAACAGTGTTTACATTGTGTGCAGCACCGTGAGTGATCTGGAGGTGATCTACACTATGTGGAAGGATGTAGAGCTGATCTGAAAATATCCATGCCATTTTCTTTAAGGGACTTGAGAGACCACAGATTCTCTTGTCTGCAGGGGTAGAATAGCTAATGGCCATCAAGGACAACCATATAATGGATATAATTTATACACGTATAAATATGTACGTATACCTATACATAATATATATGAATTCTCTATATATGTACTCCTCTCTACACACACACACACACACACACACACACACACACACACATATATATATATATATATATATATAAATTGTTTTCCCATCTTTATTCACTAAAATAGCTCTCCTTACTTTCTCTAAGACTTCCCAAATAAATTCTGCTGTTTATCTGCAGGTCCATTCATTAAGTTAAAAAAAAATCTTGTGTGTGTGTGTGTGTGTGTGTGTGTGTGTGTGTGTGTGTGTATGCTGCATGCATGCTGGTACCCATAGAGACCAGTAGAGGGTATCAGATTCCTTGGAGCTGGAGTTCTCTGAAAGAGTAGTAAAGTAAGTGTATCTCTTCAGCCCTGACATTCGTTAAGTTTGAGAAGATAGGTACATGAAGTAAGAACAAGGCAAATGCACGAATAAAAATAGAATAATTACATTTTCAGTAATGTCAAGTGAGTCCCTTTCAACTGAACCTTCCAGTGAAAACAATATATGCTGGGTAAAACATTACAAAGGTCTTAAACACACCAAGGAACTATGTGGGATGAGAGAGCTAGGCAAACCAAAGAAATTGCCAAAACTGTGAAAGCAAGTGCTCGTTACCCACAAAGGTTTGCTGATGGAGAAAGCTGTTAAGCCAGAAAATTTGGTTTGGATAGTTTTGCTGTCTCGGGGAGACAAACAATTTAGGGAGATGAATCTAGCAAGAAACTCCCTTGTTTTAAGCCAGGATCCTCCCCCTAAAATAATCACACTTAAAGATGAACGGGAAAAGCATATATAATATTTAAATATTTTACTATATCCTGGTTAAAAAGGAATATAGAAAATATGTAGCTTTTCAAACAAAAAAAACCACTCACAGCCTAGAGACAGTGACGTCACTGTAAGGCAGTCCTCAGTCTTCTCAAGTCGTGTTATAGGTTAGGTCTTAATGAGGACTCACAAGCATTCGGGAGAGAGAGGTGAGCATTCTTTTGCAAGAAAATAAAACCCAAAGAAATCAGATTTCTTTTGAGCATCACATGCTACGGAAGAGTTTAACACGGCGGACTGAAGTTAGCAGTAGAAGACAAGCTATTAGACAGTAGGGTGAGAGAAACCAAACAAAGCACCCACGTCTGGATCTTTAATACGGAGGTAATAAACAAGTTTTAGTCCAGAATAGACACCGTTGAAAGGAGGATTGCTTACATAGAGGTAACACTTGAAAGAATGTTAGTGAGAGATATGGAAAGAAACCACAAAGAGGAAATAGGAAAAGAAAAATACATGTCCTTGGAGCAAAGACTTAAAGGAAAGGGGAAAATCAGATACGTAAGGGGGAGAAGTACCTTAACACACACACACACACACACACACACACACACACACACACACCACAGAGGAATACATGCATGCAGCAATTTAAGGGCACAGTACACGCATTTTAGGAAAAACGGATGTGAATTGGCTGATGTCGAATATTTTCTTTATGGGTTAAGAGACTAGTGAAAACCTTCATTCAGGAAGGTCTCTGTAGGCTGAACAGTTGCATGAATATTCATCTTCTCCATAGATTTTAATTCCCAGAAGACAAGAAGATGACATTCCCCAGGGCTTTTGTTTTTAAAGCTTTTCAGGGCGTAGTATCCAGTCAAGTTTATGTTTGGGCACGATCTCAACAGAGAGAAATTCTCAAATGTATACAGCACCAACGAGCTCATCCACAAATCTAAGGTGTGATTAAACAACACTGCTTAGTGCCAGGGCACAGCAAACGAAGGCCTACAGCAATCTCAGAGCACAGCTTCCTCAAATTACGCCCCTGCTAGGGCATCCTTCTATTCACTCATTTAGATTGGTTGATTTTATTTCTTTATCACTGATATGTTTATATATATAAACACACACACACACACACAATCAATCAGTATCATTAGACATGTAAAAGAGTTAAAGCGTAGTGTTTAAACTTTTTCTAAGTATCTACTTAAATAAAAATAATACCCGTGACTGGTGGTTAGGAAGGGATGAAAATATGGGCTAGAGAGAGGGTGGGCAACAGGCTTAAAACTGATCGACAGGAGGAATTAGTTCTCTTGTCCTTTGGCATAGTTGTTTGAATAAGTCTCACCACAATTTGTTACATACATAGAATATTTATTTTATTTTAATTGTGTGTGCCCATGCCCATGTATCCATGTGTACTCGTGTATCTGTGTTCCCATGTATCTGTGTGGGGTTATGCTCGGGGCTCACAGCGGACAGAAGAGGGCACTAGATCTGCTGCAGCTGGAGTTTCAGAAGTTGTTAGTAGCCAGCATGGGTGCTGGGAACCAAACTCCGGGCCTCTGCAAGAGCAGTGCATGCTCCAAACTGCTGAACCAAATCTGCAGCCTCTGCATACATTTACAACGAACTCACACACAAGAGTTTGAAGTATCACAGAGGAAATATGCTAGGTTTGCTGATTTTATCATTACACAATGTATACATATGCCAAATTATCACACTTTACCTTGTAAATATGAGCAAATATATACCAACCAAAATAAGAGTAAAGAACAATTCTACTTCAAGATAAGGTTCATCTAACTAAGAGATAAATCATAAACACAAAACACAGGGAGCACAGATCTCAAAACAAAATCACTGGATCATTAAAAACAGAAACATAAAAATACAGAAGCAAATGTGGGGTTCTTAGTTTCGTGACAGAAAATGTCTCAGTACAAAGTAAAATAACAACCAGGAAATATTAGGAAATAGAGGTGGGAAATGGGGCTGCTGTGTGCTAACTTCCTCGTTCATGTTTTAAGCAGGGCGCTGGTCAGTAATGTTTAGGACTGAAACATGAGAGCACACAAAGATGGATCTAGACAATGTTTTCCCCCAAAACCTTTTTCCTTTCTTAATCGTAGATGGATTAAGAACTATGTTTTGATGAATTAGATCAGAATTCTTTCGATTCTTTCGATTCTTTCGATTCTTTCGATTTTACCTTTATAGATTTTTTTTTCAATTTCTACTACAACAGCTTAGTGCTATCACAGACTATGGGGCGAGAGTACTGCTGGGCAAGCAGGAGTACATGGGTTAAGATGACAGCACCCTCAGAAGAAGCCAGGTCGCAGCCGCGTGTACCTGTAACACGAATGCTGATGGAAAGAGCGTCAAGGACACGATTGCTGGAGTTTGCTGGCTCACACACGGCCTAGCCAAAACGTGGCAAGTTCCACGCTCGGTGTAAGATCCTGTCTCTAAGGAATAAGGAACAATAAATGTGAAAACCATTGTCCTCCTCTGGCTTTGCATGCATATGCCCTGATATGCCTACATTCTTCCCACAGGTCCATATACATTGCACACACTCATACAAAACGAATTCAATACTCCTGACTCCTAACATACATATTGTCCTGAAATTTAATTGAAAAGCAAACTCATGCTTAGTAACGGCATGCGACAATGGCAGTTTGCGTCTCCTATACTCGGTGTAGTTATCACCTAACTCAACGGCTAACCCATCCATCACCACCCACAGTCAACATCTGTGTGTGTATCCATCATGCAGGCGCGTGGCCGAGGACACAAAATTCTGCCCTCTCATCTCATTTTCAGTAAACAATGCAATATTAGTCATTAGAATTCCCCAAATCCTTTTCAAGTCGCAGTTTCTTTGATTTTCTGCTTTTGTCGTCCAACTTTCTTTTTCTTTTATGTACATATGGTAAATAAATGCTGCAGAAGTGGACCCAGAATCTAGAGACGGCTGTCTTGGTGTGGCGAAGGTGTTGGTGAGATTTCATTCTCTTCCTCAGATCTGACTGTTTTGCATTCTGCACAGTGGGCAGGTATGGTTTTCACAAAAACAAAGTTGTCATTCTACCAAGAAACAAAAACAGGCTTCTTAAACCAGGAGTGACTGCCTTCCTGATTTTCTAGAGGACCAAGAAGGAAATTAGGAGGTAAGATTTCCTGAGAATTTAGGGTGGAGAAAAGGGGAAAGAGGGTGGTAATTGCGGACTCACAATTGTCCTCATTTATAGATCATCATTTGGCTTGTGGTTCCAAGCTAAAGGAGTGCTCACTCAACTCCACTATATCCTCTCATTCTTAATTTTCTTCAGAAGATCAAAGTCCCCAGGAAAAGTTGCTTGTTGAGCTTTAGTGACGGGATCTAACTCTGACTCGGCTACTTTAATCCTTGGGGTATCTGAGGATGTCAAAGGAGCACCCCCCCAACCCACTCCCAGCTCCACCCTACATCCCATATCCGCAGATTAACAGCTTCAACCATTAGCAGGTTGAAAATTCCTCCCCTCTTCCCTCTAGCAGGGGGAGCCTTTTCTCTCTTAGTAGTTAGTATATGATTCCTGTTGCTTCATTTTCCTTATTATTATTAGTGCATTTTCCTCATATGAGGCTTTCTATGTTGCCCAGCTCTCCAGACTTTTGTGAGATCTTGTGAGTATTAAATAAAGTTGTTTACCTGTGGGAACGAAGCGAAGCCTGTACCTTCTGTGAACGGGAAGACAGAACCTGACCGCACTGCTCCCTGGAAGGCGAAGGGCACATGTTGGTGCTCTCTGTCCCCCTAGGTCCTTGTGTCCTCGTGAGACCAGCTACACGAGTGTGCCTGCAGCTCCCCTAAAGCTGCTTGAGTAGTAGGCAAGGAGACTGGGGAGTGCCCAGCTTCTGTCTCATTCACCACAGACTCCAATTTTCACCCTACGCTAGGAAAGTACTGGGTGCCCCATGGTGCAATGCTTCAACATACAGGGTGCTGAGGGGTTCAGAACTCCTACCATGAAATGCTTTCGGGCTGCTTATGGCAGGAATTTGGGTGGCTCTTAGCAGCACCACATAATGAAAAGTTTTATTTGCTCCCTGGTATTTTGCAAAATTTGCAGCCCCTCCTGGCCCCTGTATCCATTAGTACCTAATGGCATCTATCACTGCATTAAATATCCCATTAGCATGAAGCAACCTCCCATTTCTAATGACACACTAAATTCATGGGGGTACTCTCATTCGGGGGGGAAGGAACATCAGGAGTTTTGCTACTAAAATACAATTAGCGGGGCTGACAGAATGAGCTACCTACACTCTTGATGTTTTCGGCATTTTCTAAACTTCTTTTTTAATACTGCCCTTCTATTGCTATTACTCTTAAGTATTCCTCTGTTGACTGAGATAATGCCATAATGGGACAGACGTTGGGTTTAGGTTATGAAAGCATTAATGTTCAAATTTGTAACTTTCCACCAGACATTGGGGGAAAATCACAGTTGTTGAAGTTTTGGTTGCAAGCCTAGCTTCTAATGGCTGAACCATTTCCTTAGCCTCCAAATCGCGGTTCTAACAACGCTAACACACATCTGCACGTGGGTTGTGTTTTTGAAAGAACTGTCCCACAGGACAAGCCCAACGCCTTCACCGTAGGAACACAGGTGTTGGCAAAATGTCAAAGCATTCCTTTATGTTGCCATCGAGCAAAGAGATGGAAGCCCGGCTCAGAACCATCCAGAGAGGTGAGGGCTGCACAGGAAATTTAACTTTTAAAACAGAGTCAGGTGAGCGAGCTGGCCGTTCCACAGAGAAGTCTGGGGTTCTGGGAGAAACAAATGGGAATCAGGGTTAGGGGGAGAGGTAGGGAAAAAAAAAGGGAGACGGAAGATTACAAAATTCAGTCACATTTCAAAATTTTCTGCTACAATAATTCACTTTATGTAGAATTAATGTGGCTGATTGAACGCTTGTGCTGTAATTTAGTTATAATTAACATTTTATGGTGAGCAGATTTCACCATCTCCTTCGTGCTGTGAACTCTAAGCCATAGGTCAGAAACAGAGATGAGATGGATAAGCACAAACTACTCTCGCTGAAATATTAATGAGATTTTAATTTACTCCTTTAAAACACATTTTTCATCAACATCTGTGTATAAAAATCACCATCTCAATTTTTTTAATCACATTAAAAATATAACGCACATCTCCAGGCAACATCTCCGAAATCTGATCCAAGCGGCGGCAGGAAGTTCTGGCAGGTTCACAGCCTGCCCTGGTGACAGGTGTTGTCTCCCGGAGCAGCGGCCTCAGCTCAGGACAAGAGGCCGGAGTCTCTGCTCCATTAACCAGCAAGTTCTGCCGTGGAGGAATCTCCCACCCAGCAGCCAAGCAAAGTAGCTCGTCTTCTCCATGCCATAGAGACCCAGAGCACAGTGATCTTTCATTTGTGCAATTTGCTTTAAGGGTCTGAGACCGAACGTCAGGGTTTCCAATGGAGTGAGGGCCCGAGGACAGGGCTCCTTCACTCTGCCTTGACACTGTCTCCAGCTAATGCCTTCCAAGCGAAACGCTGGAACTCTATTCTTTTTCCCTCGGTGCTTCAAATAGAACACAGGTCCTTCCCCATGCTAAGCAGGCACTCTTAGCAGAATCACATCTCCAGATGTTTCTGTTAAATCTTACTTTGAAATCGGGTCTTACTAAGTGACACAGGATGGCTTTGAACTTGTAATCTTCCAAGTAGCTGGGATTACAGGCATATTCTCCTATGCCCGGCCAAGGGTTACCATTTCTTCTCATGCACTAGATATTCACTCTTCTTACTTATTCTTCAAAATGTGGCTTAACTATGTCCCTACAGGGTAACTTTTGTTCCCCTTGCTGGATAATACTTTCCTTTAGCTGGATTTACCATGCCTGTGTGTGTGTGTGTGTGTGTGTGTGTGTGTGTGTGTGTTTGCATGACTGCTTCATATCAAATTTTACTTAAATCACACAGTATCTATTATCTATTTTGTTTACTTGTAATTAGCAGAATAAATGTCTGCTTATGAAACAGCTGATTTATTGGGTTGGTACTTGGCCCTCTGGACATGACCTCACTTACTTCCAAAAGGCTAACACCAGTTCACCAATGTGCGGTTAGGTATACTGCTCTTTTTCCTTGCAAGTGAGCCAGCCTGTGACTGCTCTGAATCACAGGAAATAATGGAAGCGATTTTGTGCTGACCTGGGCCTAGGTTTTAAGGGACCTAGAAGGCTCTTCCCCCCTTACCTTAGAAATTTGCTCTGGGTAACTGTAGTTGCTAAGTTAGAAGTTCCACTATTCACACTAATTAAGCCACCCTGGGCAAAGCGCTAGGTATGGAAGATCAAGAACCATCGTGGGTATATTAAACTGTCAGGGACAGACTCCATGTGGACAAGTCTGCAGACAGAACCATCTTGAGCTCCCCAGTGGAACACGAGACGTCAAGAACAGAGATGGATCTCCCCCACTGCTCTGTGCCTACAGCCTCCCCCCACAGGCCTCAGGGACACACCACCACCATTGCCATTTGATACCATCACCTAGGGATGATTTGTCAGGCAGTCGTGGAGAGCTAGGTCATTCTCAAATGCTGTGGTACAGCCCACAATTCTGCCTTCAGTACAATACCAACACCTTTTTGTTCAGAAGAGAAAAATCTAGACACAAGTATGGCCATCCTTGAGACTCTATCAAGGATGATGGGAATTTGGTGGGCTCTTCACCATCAGTAGAGTTACTTAAGCCAGCAGGAATGCTAAGCTGACGTCAATTACAAGGATTGCAAACCTCATGAGGGCTTCATTTATGGTGTCTCTGGTCTCTCTAACACAGTCATGGACCAGCAGGTCTACCAAGCCCAGTGTTCTCTCCGGAAATTTTTCTCAGGTTAGTTAGCACAAAGCAAGCCACTCCTTATTCCCCCATTCAGACTTCTCCAAAGAATTGTTCCCACTTGTTTCAATTCCTTCTCCTTGTGTTTTCCGTCCACCACACTCGCATTGCACCTAACAACTGCTTCCTGTTCTAGTTAGAAGGTTCCCTTCACCAAAACCAAGCAAGTGAGCCAAAGAACAAACAACAGCAACATAAACAAAGCAGCAACTGCTCAAGGCAGAGAGACAGGAGGAAACCAGAGCCACGACGGGAAGCACAGATCTCGTTTGTATGAGGTACATCTTATCCTTACAGTCACAAATCTCTGCAAATAGGTCCAGACTTCCTCGTTATTTCTAGAGTACTGGGAGTGTCAGACCACTAGGCATTGGGCACTTAAATTGGGCTAGAGAAAATTCACCTGGGCCTTAAGTTACCATTTCCAAGATCAGATTCCATGAAAATCAAGAACTTTCATGCCAGGAAAATGACACCTATTATTTTTTTAAATTTTATTTTCACTTATCTGTATATGTGTGAGTGTATGTCCAAGCCTGCAGGCACCTAGAGAGGACAGCGCAGGGCACTGTATTCCCTAGCTATGAATCGCAGGCCTCAGTGAACAGTCCAGCGTGGATGCTGGGAACCAAACTCCAGGCCTTTGTAGGAGCAGTATGTAGCATTTACTACTGAGCTACCGCTGTGGCCCAGCCACCCACTCTGTTAAAAAAAAAAACCCACCACCACCACAGCAACAACAACAAAACAAACAAACAAACAAAAAAATGAGCCACACATAAAACAGAATTTGTTCTAGATCCAGATCTTTAGGTTCAAAGGTTACCTTTGACCCCTCATCAAAGGAGCCTTTTTTGGCAGCACGCAGAGCCCACTACAGAAAGCCACATCTAGTCAAACGCAGACAACTGACTATGGGATGAGCAGTCCCAATGGATACATCCACAGTATTACCCCTGTACCTAGGGTTCAGGAAACAACACTGAGGAGAGCGTGGAAAACGGTAAGGACCAGAGGACCGGGACATCTCCTATAAGATAGCATTGTATACGTGGCAGGGAAAACGTACCCGTAAAATCTCAACAGTATTGTCTGAACAAGACCAGAACAGTAACACCCGTTGACAATCAGTGCGGATGGGGAAATTTCACAAGACCCCACCCATAGATGAAGAGTCATAGGCAATTAATGGCTACCAAGAGAGGGAGAATCAGTCTTCTCAAGGGACAAATCCCTGAGGGGTTATCTACTGCCCAGTGATTAGCCATTAAAAACAAACAAACAATCACAACACACATGATCAATACTAAATCGTCTCAGCAGGCTGTATTTACACACACACACACACACACACACACACACACACACACACACAGACCAATAACCAATAACGAAGAAGAGATCAAGAATTTGATGGAGAAAACAAAAGGAGTTGGAGGGCAAAGGAAGGGGTGAAAATAATATAAATATCATATGCATTTATGGAATTCTCAAGGAAAGTCAATTAAGAATGGAAGCTGTTATTACAAATTGCAACATCTCTTCCTTGCTTTGGCTGTTGTGGCTTTGTTTCATGTCTACCATAGATGGGATAAGCTCATAAAGTTTGACCAGGACCCTTGATAGGCACAGAGGTCTGGCTTTCCTGCCAGGCTCTTGTTCCCACAACAGAAGCGAGAATATTTAGTTCACAGAAAGAGTACCTGTGTTCTGAGAGGTCAAACGCTCCTCGGTACCTGTGTCTATATAATCCCCGCATTTGGAAACAGAGGAAGACTTCTTAGAATGACAGAAAAGACAGTTCATCCAATTCTTCACCACATCACAGGACCACACAAATTAGGGGGTACAAAATGAAGACACCCCCATGCCAGTAACATACTACAGAATACACGTGATGGTTATCCCATCATTCTTCCTATTCTGCATTCACTTTTTATTGACCTTATCAGTTCCAGAATATTCCACAGTAATAAAGGTGACACTACACAGACCCAGATGCCCATAAAGAAGGCAGCCTAGCCTCTGAGTTCAATTAAATCACTCCATTCTCTTTACTTTGGAAGAAACTCCAAACCATTCAAAGGCCTTATTAGAATTTCAAATGGAAAACGAACGACTTTGAGCATTGTGCATCAGCTACAAACAGCTTTTAAAACTGTGTCACGAGAACATACACTTGTAATTTTCTTCCTCTTCCTAAAAGTATTGCTTCCCCCTACCCCCATCCTCAAAGTCGTATTTGCTAAGAAGCTGGTGGCAATTTATTTTTACTGCGGCCATCAGTGTGATTTGGGGACAGAATGTGGGGGTGGCAGGTAGTGAGTCCTCCTTGACCCAGGGTTAGCTGGAGCCTTCCAGCTCTCCACCCACTCGTGGTGCATGCCCTGTTCTTAATTAGCTTCATTGCATCGATGGCTTTTTTTTTTTTTTGTAGTTGTTCTTCAATTTTTTTCTAGAACTTGAAATCAAAAATATCACTTACCTGAAACAACTCGCTTTTCAGGTCTTTCCAGTTCAGGAAACCAGGTTTGAGGTCCCAGACAGCTCCTGGCAAGAGCAGGTGATCAGGCACCTCTTCCCTCTGATGGGGCCACTGGGTGGCAGAGCTCCTCCCAGCTCAGGAGACTTCTGTCTCTGCTAGGATAGCTCGACACCTTTTGGGGGTTCATTTTCCCGAAGGCCTGGCAGGGTCATGGGATAGGGGCATTTTATTGCTGTTCCTGTTTTTTCTCTTCAAGCCCCTAGAAAGGAAAGAAGAAGGCTTCCTTAGTGTACTGAATTAGTAAGGTAATTGGAGATCGAGAGAAGTTTCCAAATGGAAGAGGGTTTTTCTTCCTTCTGATCATCCTTCTTTCCTTCCTTCCTTCCTTCTTTCCTTCCTTCCTTCCTTCCATCCATTCTTCTATCTATCCACCCATCTATCCACCCATATTTCCATCCATCAATCCTTCCTTCCTTCCATCCTTCCTTTCATTCATTCATCCATCCATCCATTTATCTATCCATAAATTTATGTACCTATCAATTCATCTATACATCCATTTATCCCTGCAGTCATCCATTGATTTTCTATGCAGCATAAAAAAGGCCCACACGGTGATCAGGGATCATAGAATACAAAGCAAAAGCATAGACAACTGAGGCATCATGGAGATTGCCTCTACTGGAAAACATCGACAGCAGCAGAAACTCCTTGAAATGGTCTTTCTTCCGCATAGAACACTTAAAGCTAAAGACTACGAGAATACATGAAAAGTAGGTTGGGAAACTAAAATTACACCCTCTTTGTAAGACCAATTCATGAAAAAAAGAGGCCATGAGTTTTAAAGAGAACAAAGAGGGGCACATAGGAGGATTTGGAGGGAGGAAGGGGAAGGGGGAAAGAATGTTATTACATTACAATCTCAAAAAGAAGAAAAGAAAAATTAAAATTATAGCCTTAAGGTTAATAAAGAGTTGTTCCTGGGTTTGGACAGAGGAGCACAGGTGCTTGGTAAAAAGACTTAATCAAGATTAATTTAGCAATTTCTTGATTTAGAAAGTGTTACTAGGCATTAACTATGGGAAAACATACATATACTTTCATCTGGAAAGTTCTCTGCCTACCTCACCTTTAAGTTATGTAAGTCTATCCTGGGCAAAATACTTGAATGGCTAAGCGAAGGGTTGACCCTCTAGCTCCCCATAAGCATGACATAGTGGATGATCCAAACCTCGAGGAAAGGCTTGGAGATAATGCCTCGGAGGAAGGGAAAGTCACTGAGTGTAGTAGTTAGAGATGGCGGAGGCTGTTCCATGCTGAGTCAGCTGAATTCCGTGCTTCTGAGTAGGCTGTGATCCTAGCTCCCTTTCCCGCAATAAATAAGGTGGGAACCTTACCTATATGGTCCTGTGCTGATCGTGGACGATTTTTATGGAGGAAACTGATTTTTTTTCTTTCACAGGATAGCATCCCACTCAAACCAGAGCAATGGAGAAAGAGGTAATGAGAAAATATCTCACTGGAGCCCCCTGGCCTCAGGTATGGAAGACAGTGAAATCCTGCTCTTCATTTCTTGGAGAGCCTGCCCCTGTCTTTGACTACAATGTGTGGGCTTTAAAGTTTCTTCCCACCTGTATGGGCCTATATTCCTCCAGAGTAGTCCTGGAGAAGCTGTGAAATTGTTCTGAATCACAGTTAGTCACCTGCAAAGTTAGACTTCATGGTGGTGACTCAAAGAGAATTTGAGGACAAATCTCAACACACAGGCTAGCTCAGCACAGGCATGTTTGTCTCTGCTTGTGGGTTCCTTCCATCCCAGCTTCATTCATTCAGAGAAGACTGACACACGATCTAGCTGAGCCGTGTTTAAGTCAGTTGTTTAGTGTGCCTCCTGGCCTTTGGTATGCGCTGACTGTAGAATGATGCCCGAGCCATATTGGTTTGTCACAAACTCTGCCCACAGGAGACATTTCTCTGTCCCCTCTTTAGGCAACTGGGGAAGAAAAACCCTTACAAAAAGCTGTCCCTCCTTCCCTCCCTCCTTTCCCCCCTTCTTTCCTCTCTTCTTTCCTCTCTCCCTCCCTCCTTCCCTCCCTCCATCTAACCTCTCTCTGGGTTATCTGAGGGATCATTTTTTTTCCTATCTTCCCTGCTCTTTATGGTTTTTCTGTTCCACTATCATCATTTAAAATAGAATTTTCGGGCCTACAGAGATTACCTGTTATCCAAGACATGCAAATACAATTCTCACAGCATCTGGGAGGCTTTCTGTGATTCACTTGTTTTCTGTGTGTACCCTTGAGCTACTTTGCTCTGCTGCCATTCACTTCTTCTCACGCCCTTCACCCCCATTCCTTATACCTCCCATCTTGAGCTCATTTTCCTATACTTTAATATCTTTCCTTCACTAAAAACACTGAAAGTACTCTCCATAGTGGCCTGTTCTTACTCGAAACAATTATGTAGCTGAATATGGTGGTTTGGATGAAAATGGCCCATAGGGAGTGGCACTATTAGGAAGTGCGGCCTTGTTGGAGTCAGTGTGTCACTGGAGGTGGGGCTTTGGGGTTTCAGAAGCTCAAGTTAGGGTCTCTCTTCCTGTTGACTGCTGTTCTGGATGTGGAACTCTCAGCTACCTCTCCAGCACCATGTCTGCCTGCATGCAGTCAAGCTTCCTGCTGTGCTTCCGGCCGCGGCATTCATGTGAACTGTAAGCCAGCCCCGATTAAATATTTCTTTATAAAGTTGCCTTTCAGGGTCATGGTGTCTCTTCACAGCAACAGAAATCCTGACTTCACAGCAAGGCCTCATGTCAGGCACACCTGAAACTCACCTATGACGAGAAAGCAGCTACCTCTATGGTGCTCCTACTAACCTACCTGGCTAACTTAGCTAATCAGTCATCACCCTGCTTTGGGGAACTCTTTGCCTTCTCTTCCACCTATATGCTCAGCTGAGAGGCACCAATGACATGGAGGAAAGATGACAGAATGAATGAGTATTTAAACCATGAGTGAGCCAGCTACCATGAATAAAAGCAGCAAAGCCATAAAAATTAAAAAAATCAAATGTGGAAAATGTAAGAGAGTCACAGATTCCTTTGAACTCTTTGGTTAGGTTTTGTTTCAGTTGTTGTTGTTGTTTTTAAATTTTCCTTTTTGAGATCACTGTGGATCCACAAGCAACTGAAAATAATAACATAGAAAACTCCTATGACTTTGTACTAGTGACTTTTCTGTTTTCTGTAAAAAAATTAAAATCAAAAGTAATCAACAGAAGATAGAGTTAATTTGAGTTTACAGTTCCAGTTGGATAAGAGTCCATCATGGCGGAGAGGCATGGAAGCCAGGAGCCGGAGCAGGAAGCTCAGAGATCCCAAGTCCATCTACAGGCAGGAAGCAGAGAGTAAACAGGAAATGGAGCAAGATTACACAACCTTAAGGCCCACCCCTAATGACATACTTCCTCCAGTAAGGTTGCACCTCCTTAAAGGTACCATAACCTCACCAAACAGAGCCACCAACTAGAGATAAAATATACGAACCTATGGAGGACATTTCTCATTCAAGCAAAACGCACCTTTTACCTAGTTTCCTCTATGAATACAGAACAGAATTCCAACCGGGAAGCAGGTGTTGGTGAAGTAAGGGAAAGGTACAGTTCCATCCCCTCTCCCCGTTCTGATTCCTTTCATAGACATACCCACTGTCTTCCAACACTACTCTCCTTTTGATCCTAGGCTATTACCAATGTGTTTGGCATTTCAGTAACTTTGCCAGTTGAAGAATACCATGTCATCAGTACCATAGCTATTGCTGAGTAGTGTTCCCCATAATGAATGCAAATAAATTGACCAACCATTCATTTATTGAAGAACTATTTACATCGTTGGGGTTATTACAAATGGAAGTTTCACAAATATTCCTACATAGTTTTTTTGTCTATCTGTAAGTTTTCATTCCTTTGGTATAAATGTCCAAGAATGCAGCTCCTAGGTCTTACATGGATGGTCACTGACTTAGAGTGTTTCAATTGTGATTTTTCAACTCCACAGTGGAGCTAAAAAGCAGTACACATTCAATGGAAAGGAACTTTGAATTTTGGTACTTTCTTGGAGTAGTGGTGTAATTTTACATGTGATGATGGGAAGTGGTAGAGAGAATCAGTTCCTTGTCAGTCACACAATCACAAGGGCAAATGTCACTCCACAGCAAACTTTGTACTAAGCATGACACTCAGGAGGGGTAGCTGTGTTAAATAGATTGCCTGTTCTAAACATATTGTCAACATACGCTATTTTCTTTCTCTTCGTCCTGCTGATGCTTCTCACTTTTCTTCTTTTTGTTGTTCTTCTTCTTGTTCTTGTTCTTCTTCTTGTTCTTCTTGTTCTTGTTCGTGTTCTTCCTGTTCTTCCTCTTGTTCTTCCTCCTCCTCCTTCTCCTCCTCCTCCCCCCTCTTCTTCTACTTCTTCTTCTTTTTCTTCTTCTTCAAGACAAGGTTTCTTATAGCTCAGGCTCGCCTTGAACGTCCTGTGTAGTCAAGGATGACCTTCAACTCCTGAGTCATTTCTTCCCAACCTTTCTGTGCCGAGATAACAAACAGACACGACCACACCCAGCTGGCTTATGTCTTCAGTTTAGGATGGATACATTTGGAGGTAACCCCACTGCAAGTTGAGATGCATCTTCAATCACATGATGTTCTTTGTTTAGGACCTCCGGTATCATTTTACAATTCCACCAGCAAAATTCAATTTGCTTTCTTCACGTTCTTCCCAGAATTTGGTAGTACCACAAATTTCATATTTTATCCATTTAATATGTTGGTAATGACAGCTCATCGTAGGTTTAATTTGTATTTTCTGAACAGTTAATGGCATTGAACATGTTTCTATGTTCCTATTTGACTTTTGCACCCTATCGTTGGTGAATTTCTGTTCATGTTATTTATCTATTTTCCAGCTGGTCTGCTTCAACACTGCTGAGCTGTCAGAATTCTTTCTGTATTCTGGGCACTGTTCCTCTGCTGCATATGTGGTGTGCAAGTCTTCTCTCCCAATCTTCAGGTGGTCTGTTCACCATCCCATTAAAGCTTTTTCTAAAATAATGTTTGATTTTGTTGAAGTTTAATTTAGCACTTTTAAGGATTTTTTAAAAATCCGTGTGCATGTGTGTGAGTTTAAGTGAATGAATGTCACGTGTGTGCAGGTGCCAGTAGAGACCAGAAGAGGGCTTCAGATTTCCAGATGATGGAGATACAGGTGGCTGTGAGCCACCCAAAAAGGGTGTTAAGAACCAAACTCAAATCTTTTGCAAGAGTGGTAGGGACTATTAATACTGAATCATCCATCTCTCCAACCCTAATTTAGCAAGTTTTCTTTAGAAAGGAACCATGCTTTTGGTTTTTATCAAAGAAATCATTGACTTAGCTGTAGATCCGGAAGAGTCTTTTTTTCCTCAAAGTTTTAAATTCTACGGTTTATATTTTACCTATGTAATGAACTCAAGAGTTCCTTTTTCTATGCAACCTGGACTTGGGTTGAGTTTTATTTTTGTTTGCCTATGGGTGCCCAACTGTACCAGCAACACTGGCTGCAAGCCTGGCTCTCCTTCATCGGATTGCTTTTATGCCTCTGTCAAAGATCGTTTGGAAATAGTCACATCCATCTGTTTCCAGGCTCTCTGTTCTTCTGAATCGATCTGTGTGATGGGGCACACAGTGCTGATGACTCCAGCTCTGGAGGAAGTCTTTAGATCCGGTGGAATGATCTCCTTTGCTCTGTTCTTCCTCAACGTTGCTAGAGTCATTTTTTCTCTTCATATGTGTATTTTAAAAGTGTTGCTGGAATTTTCAACAAACAAGAAAAGATAACTTCCTGGGATCTGGATAGGAATTACCTCACGCTTACCTGCCCCTCTCGGGGAAGCTGGCATCTTTTCTCTGGTCTTGTCTGCTGACAGGCTAGTGCATCCTGTCCTCAGATCATCTCTGAATTCTCTCATCGGCATTTTGTGTCTCTCAGGGAGCAAGTCCTGCACATACCTTGGTAGACTGGCAGTCAAGTATTTCTTGTTTTTATCATATCATAAATGACAGTGTGTTTTGAATTCTAGTTTTCATTGGCATCATATAGAAATACAATTGATTTTTAAATGTTTTTCTTGTATTTAGTGACTTTGATGAATTTGCTTATTTTAGGAGGTTTTATTACTATTATGGTTGGAAGTTCCAAGAACGTCTATGTTGACAGCACCCTTCCTCCTTCTCTTTCCTCCCTCCAATTGCTTTCTTTCTCTTCCCCTCCACATCTTTCTTTTATTTCATCCCCTCTCTTATTTCCTTTTCTCCCTCACCATCTTTCTTCTTCATTTTACTGCCTTCTTTTATTTCTTCTCTCCCTTCATTTATTCTTTCTTTTCCTTTCTTTCTTTCCCTTCCTTTCCTCTTAGTATACAAACTAAGAGTTTCATCATTCTTTGGCTAGCATTATATAGGCTTCTGTAACTGCTATTTATAAAGTTGAGAAAGATTTTTAATTTCCTTTTTCAGAGAGCATTTTTAAAGATCATGGATGAGCACTAAACTCTGTTAAAAGACTTTGTGCAACAACTGATAACATCATGTGATTCTTCCGTTTTTACTTCTTTAGTATAATGGACTATATTGGCTGCTCTATAAATTTTAACCCATCTTGGAGCACTACAATTAACTCTTTGGTCACAGTATGTAATTCTTTTTATATGGCAATAGATCTATTTCCTAACACTTCTTAAAGGTTCATTAGGAATACCATGCACAGTTCTTCTGTGTCACCTGCACTTGCCCTGTGCCACCTGCACTTGTCCTGTGCCACCTGCACCTCTCCTGTGCACCTGTACTTCCCCTGTGTCACCTGCACTTCCCCTGTACCACCTGCACTTCCCCTGTGCACCTGCACTTCCCCTTTACCACCTGCACTTGCCCTGTGCACCTGCACTTCCCTGTGCATCTGCACTTGCCCTGTGCCACCTGTACTTCCCTATGCACCTGCACTTTCCTTGTGCCACCTGCACTTGCTTTGTACACCTGCACTTGCCCTGTACAACTGCACTTCCCTTGTGCACCTGCGCTTGCCCTGGGCCACCTGTACTCCCCCCTGTATACCTGTACTTCCCCTGTGCCACCTGTGCTTGCCCTGCTTTTGGATTGTTCTTGTTTGTCTTTGATATCAGGACAATATTCAATTCATAAAACAAACAGAATGGGTTTCTTTGCTAGATGAAACTGTGTAGGGTTGCTGTTGACTCTTCTCTAGACATTTACTAACTGCTCCCAGGGAGTGAGTCCCGCAAGGGTCAGTGGCTTTTCTGTGATTCTTCATACCTTGTGCCCCAGCTTCTCCCTCAACTGGGCAAAGCTGAATGCTTTATACTGAACTACTTATTCCAGAATACAGTAGTCATCTTCATACCTATGAGAAGCATATTCCATCACCTCCAATGAATGCCTGAAGCAGAACATACTAACAAACTCTGGTTATAGTATCTTTTAATTCCTAGACATACATCACTACTACAAAACTTAGTTTATAAACTAGACACACTCAAGAATTAACAACAATACCAAAATAGAACAATAATGATTATATACGGCAACCAAGTGGCCAACATTACTACTCTTGTGCTTTGGGGCCAAAATTAAGTAGTATGAGGGTTAACTGAACACAAGTATTCTAATGCCACAACAGTCGATCTAATGCTTCAAATGGCTACAAGGTGACTAATGGGTGAGCAGCATATACTGCTTGGATACTCTGCACAGAAGGAGAATTCATATTGCTCGTAGACCAGAGCAAGATGGTGTAAGGCTTCACTACTCTCTATAGAACACGACAGACTTAAAACATACCGGCTATTTATTTCTGCATTTTTAAATTTAGTTTCTTTGGATCACAGTTGCCTGTGAATAACTGAAGCCGCAGATAAGGAGTGATGGTTTTACTCACAACTGTCTGCTTTTCAGGTTGGATCATGACTAACATCTGCCAAACATCTAAAACATGACAAGCATTCTCCAGCTGTGAGTAACCCCCCGAGGAACACTCTTCTGCCTCAGTTTACAGAGACAGAAGAGCAGAGAAGTCCAGAGCACGGGAACAGCCAGCACAGGTCAGAAGCAAGACTCAACTACAGCCGAGCTTCCTTCTTCTTCCTCCCAAGAATGCTTTCTCTTCCTGAGGAAACCAGTCCATGGAGCTCAGAGAACGGGGACACAGCATACTACACCTCAGAAACAGTATTAATGCATCAAATTATTTTGGGCACAGGAATGAACATCTAAGACCATGTATGCTAGACCTATTCCATTCTGTATACTGGCGACTGTTTTTTTCTCTAAGTGCCTTTGCTTAGGAAATGCCATCGAATAATTGGAATTTGGTAATAATCTTAAAACAGTCTTGAAGAACTGAAGGGAGAAGAGAGGAGAGGAGAGAAGAAAGGAGAGAAAAGAGAGAGAGGAGAGAGGAGGGAGAAAGAGGGACAGAAAGAGAGAGACTCGGAACAAGAGGAAGGGAGAAAGGGGAAGGTGAAGCTCAAAGGCAGAGAGAGCGAAATGGACCAGATTATACAAAATTAAAAAGCAAACACGAGCTGACAATTTGTGCGGGGTGATTGCCAGCAATTACAGTCTGGCTTTTCTGGAGGGAAGGGGGGAGGGGTGGCTTCCGCTTAAAAGGAGACTTCATTTGCCCTGATCAGCTTTGCCTGCCGTCCTCTTTTATTCTTGGATATCAATTTAAAGAGGAAGAAGAAGAAGAAGAAGAGAAAAGAAGTCAGCTTTCAGATGTAACGTGTTCACCCCCGCGAATCTACCCCTGGGCAGAGAGTGAGAATTTAAGCTTCCAATCAGTTCTTTCTATAGCCCTGAAAACCAATTTGTTCATAAAGAATCAAATAAGGCAGGAGTGGGGGAGGGGAACACACAACAAGAGCATGTGTTTCTTTTGGAGGAGAGCTTCAATTTTACTCTAATTGTCTAAAGACGGGCCTGCTTTGATCTGAAGAATTATCTTTGGGCCTCAAACGATGGCTACTAATGTCACAGCTGCGCTGAGGCGTGGTCATGCTGAGGAGCTTGGGGGTCGGACTTAGTCCCAGACCCGCCCCCAGTTCCATCTCTTCTTATCTTTCCTTTGTCCACATTGAAGAGTTCATTTGCGTCCGTGTCCCTAACCCCTGAAAGACCACTCCTCAGATGATTTTGCTTAGGTTCCTTAGTAGCCAAGACCATCGGGTATGAGACATAATGGGGACTGTGAAGGCTAGGCAGGAGCAGGCAGTCTTATGGTTACTGAGCAGGCCAGGCTGGATGTGAATGTGCCCAGGAGGGCCAGCATCTCACCTGATCCACAGCTCTTTGCCTTGAGTACCTCCTTGGCTTGGACCAGAGCAAACCGTAAACAGTCCCAATGCTTTTGAGGACTTCAGAGAAAGCTTTCCATGACTACCATGGTCTGAATGGCTGCTTGTCATCTCTCTAGGCTGTGCTATATGATAAAACAGCGGGCAGCCCAGGATACAGAGCTAAACAATCTGCCTCTCAGTGGAGGAAAGGCAAACACTGAATTTGGAATCTGAGAGTTAAATCATCTTCAATGGCTTCTCTCCTGTGTCTGAAAGGTGACCAGCAGGCCCCTTCCCCTCACCATTGTGTGGGATGGATCTGGTGCTTCTGGTATGGTTCTCTCCATGCTGAGCCTTAAGTACTTCACCTCAGAGCCTTGGGTTGCAATTTGTAAAATACAATAAACTCACAGACACACACACACACACACACACACACACACACACACACACACACACAGAGCAAGTAGGGTGAAATTTTGGGTTCTGGAAAAGAAAATGTAGCTGGTACATCAACAGAGATTAGATTCAGGCCCAAACAAGTCTACTTTCCAAAGTAGAAACTCAGGTCATGCTCATGTCTGACAAGGTTGAGATAGAAGGGCATCTTGAGGGCACATCCTGCATCTCAAAGCTCTGGTCTCTCCCATACCCTTAAGGCATCCCTATCTTCATGGTCTAAGATGGGGGGAAGCACATAGGAAGATGCATGGGATTACCAAAGAGAATTGTTCAGGGTGATGCAGGATATTTGTAGATACACTATGACTTCAGATCTACTGGAAAAATTCGAATATGGATTTCTCTATTCTCTAGTTCTCTGGGGTCTTTAAAAGAACCACCATCACCATTTTTTTCTGGGTAGAAGCTTCGGAGTTTATTTGCCATTGAAAGCACTCAGGGATTTGGACAACATACGGACTCCTAATTTAGCTTTCAGGTTTCATGTCTCCAACACAACTGTTCTCTGTGTGCACTGAAGTGAGAGAATTGGTTTCCGGGAATCATGATCTTCCACCTTTAGTGTGTGTATATTCATCACCCTGAGAGTATGAGACAATACCAACACTTATAATAAAGTAAAAGGTGGGGCTTAAGATTCATCTTAGAAGTTCCAGGTGATGCCATTGATGATCATAAAGGGGCATTTTGAGGAGAAATTTGACCCTTCATGTTTCCCGTGGGTATCTGTTGCTCTGTCGTCATAGAGACTCCACCCATTGTACTGATTTCACACTGTGCTGTGCCTGTCATAAGCACCCACATCCCTTGCTTGGCTGGTCTACATCTGCCTTCACCTTTGTGTGTGGTTCATTAAACGGATGATCTAGAACGGTCTGCATCGAGCCTAGCAGAAAGCACACCATGAGTGTTCCACACGGCCAAGTTTTACATTAATAATTAGTGCTAAGAAGCAAGTCGTTCCTACTAGTAAAAGTGACATCAAGAAAACATCAATAGACCCACACAGTACCATTTCCACGGTCCCCCCTCCCCAAAATTACAGTTCTAAATGAGCTTCCAGAATCATGTTGTGACAGGCACAAACTCGCACGCATTCACTTAATAAGACATCTCTACAAAGCAAAAGTCCTCCCTCCGCAGATACATTTTCAGAGGTGGCACCCAGGAAATTAAATGTACAAGAATCATTAACATGGAAGTTGTGAGTTTAATTCCCTACAAGGGGTGCTGACAAGCTGAGATTGTTTATCTATTTATCTCCATGGTTACATGTTGCCTCTGGAGTCTGGTGCCTTTCTCAGAACTCAAAGTCTTCTGCTCCCTTGGATGAAGACCTGCTCTTTGTGGCGTGCATCTTGAGAGACCCATGCTCTCAGAAGCCAAAGAAATGCACACACCCAAGATCAACAAGACCCTCCAGAGTGACTGCAGAGGACAAAATGCAGGCTTGGCTCAGGATACAATTTTTTTTTTGATGGTAGTTTCCCTCAGTATTTTTCCTTAGAGGAAGCAATGTAACACTTAATATCTAATGACACCTATTAAGGAATTCATTAAAGAAAATCCTGTAACAAGACATGTTATCACAGACAACAATTAACAAGAATCTTGATTGCTCTTTGGCTGTGCAATGTTTCCTTTCTAAGAGGTGTTGCCATGAAATGGCATGCGGAGCAGAAGCTTGCCTTTCTGAGACACACCTGGCTGCTACTATAGAGGTCCATGAAAATTCAAATCACAGGCAAAGATTTAGGCCAAGGGGCTATTTATATGCTACATGTGTTAATATGTGCAAAACAGACCTCTGCCTCCCAGATTTCTCCAAGCCTCTTTTATCTCTGTCCTCAGAGTATCATTCTCTGTACTTTCAATGGACGTGGGTAATAACACGGAAATGAGGGTTCATGGTCTTTTCAGCACAGGATACTCTTGGGACTAGGTTAGAGGGAAATATAGGAGGAAGATATTTCTAGCAATCCTTTTGGGAGGCCTTCACACAAGGGGCACTAGACTAGCTCCATTCTAGTAGAGAAGGAAAATGAAGTCTGTATCTTTATGTCTAATCTTGGCCTGGAAGACCCTAAGGCATTTAGAGACACCTGATGGGAGACATGTTAGATATGGGTTGTAGCTTGCTCCATAGTGACAAGTCATCTTCCCACCTTCTGATGCTGCCAATGGGACGCGCAGAGGATGCTGTGCTCTTAGAGCTCATATTCTCCTTCCTGAGTCTCCTACGGACACTTACCTCTATAGCAACTCAACCCTTCTAGTCTTTGGTTTTGCCTTAGACACCTTTTTCATGGGGGGGGGGTTTAAAGGAACATTTCCTTATTTAGGAAACATAAGAGAAAATACCACAGGTCCTACAGACAGATGGGACACAAACCCAGGTTTTTTTAATTCTAAGTCCAGAGATCTCTTTTAAAAGGGAGCAGAGGTCCATATCCGAAGCCTCCAAAAAATGTGCCATTTGAACCATCTCACCCATGGCTACACAATGTGTAGTCACGGTTATCCGTCTTGGAGGGACTAGGAAATCAGTTTCCATAGCCCATTGCTTACACTGTAGATTTGGATGGAGCTGCAAATCTTCACGTTGGCTACCCAAAGCTCTATCACACTGAAAGGGAACCATTTCTCCTTGGGCTTTTAGGAGGAGAAGCAGTGTATTGAGTTGGGAAGCTCGGAAGCGCTCGAGTCAGAAGTTTGTTATTCTCTTTGTCCTATATCTATCTACAGCCTCTCCCCACACCCAGTCCACTGTGGAGGGTGACCCTCCTAAGGGAGACTGGCCTCTAAGACTACATCTTTCTATTCTCTTCTCCTCTGTTCCTATTTAGGTGTGACCAATGGAAAGCCCAGACAAATGACAGAAGACAGGCAATTGGTAGCTTTGGTCCTTTTCTGCCTCATCTTGGTTTTGGCAGGAGCTGTGTTCCATAGCCTATGGTACAGCTCCCAATGGAACGTTCCTTTCCCACGACCACAGACCATACCATGACCCAGACACACAGCTCTCCATCTGACCATATCTATGTTCAAAGGTGTCCCATCCCTACCTGTCCGTCCCCTTTACTCTTGTACTGCAAACAGTTTCGTTCTCAAAACTCCTCTTTAAGGGAACACTTCATGTTAGCTTCTTGTTCTGCCAAGAATGAGGCTAGTTAGATATGGGTAGTGGCTTGCTCCTTAGTGACAAGTCACCTCCCACCTTCTGACGCTGCCAATGGGATGCTCATATGTAGCTCAGCCAACTTGTATCTGAGCATAATGAACGAGATGAGGAAACATATAGAAGTTATGTGGGTACCAGCAGCAGGTGGCAAGATCTGTGTATCACCCGGCTTACTTTGGCTCATCTCATTTAAGGCAAATGTGGCCCCAGGAAACTTGGAGGGTCTCACGTCTAGTATCGTCACTGGCATATGGATCCCATGATCCTCTCTCTTACTTGCCTGCTAAAAATAGTGTGTGCTGCTCCCTGCATCCAAGCTCAAGTCTCATGCTAAGCTGTCTTAAACACTAAAACAAACATGAACTGCGCTGGCTTTCCCCATCTGTTTCTTTAACAAATGGGGGCTTAAGCCCATTGGGAAGCTGCATGGGTCAGGGAAACATCAAGTGAACACTCATGAATAAAAACAAATGTTTCAGAAGATCGCAGGATATTTCAAACACAACACTCCAATGGCCTGGCTGCCTCCCCTCCGATGCCTGCACAGGATCCCGATGACAGCATTATTTGCTTGAATTGGATTTGTTTCTCTGTGTAGAAACAACATACAAGGAACCTGGCACAGGAAACAGCTACTGGGTCCTGTCTGACTTCCCAGGACACCGAGCCAGACAGGAATGAAACAAGAGCTGGAAACCATACCAAGGGAACTCAGTCTTTAGAGTCTGCATTGCTGCTTTTCTTTTACTGTGAAAAATACCAAGATCGGAGTCGCGGAGGCAGCTCAGCAGACAAAGGTGCTTTCTACAAAGCCCAACAACCTGAGTTCGATCCCTGGAACCTACAGGGTGGAAGACCCATTTGGTGGAAGTTTAGGACAGACTCCTGCAGGCTGTCCTCTGGTCTCTACAGTGTCTTATGGCATAGGCATTCCTCGCACATCAAAAATAAATGCAAAAATAAAATATATATAGTAAGAATAAAGAGCAGGGACTTGAGTGTGACACCATGACACTGGGCCAGTGGGAAGAGGAGAGAAGATAGAACAAGGGGCAGGAGGAGGAAGCCTGGTGATTGACCCCAGTGTCAGGGTTAATTTGACCCAGTTAGAGAGTCTAGGCTATCCACCCCGAGTAGGCTTCCCTGAGACACCTACTTGCACAGGCTTCTTTTTAATCTCTCCAACCCACTTTCTCATCCAGCCCTGGAACTAGACTGTGCATGCTTTCAGTGTGTCCTTCCCCATTTCGTACATCTCCAGGGCCTGATCAGGTCTAGGAGCACAGATGCCTGGGATACTGATGGAGCCAATCTGTGACTGGATACCAGGCAAACTGATGAGCAGAAAGATGAACAAGAGATAACGTGGTCTCTCCCTTTTACAATCTATTTCATTTGGAGTGGGGGGAGGAGAGGATTACCACTGGAAGGATCTACTTTTTTGGGGGAGGGGGTTGGGCCATTTGTCCTGTGTCTTGGGATTCCCCATCCTGTCTTTCTGTCTCTGTCTGCCTGTCCTATAAGCTGCTCTTTGCTTTTCACTTTGTATCTCTCGGTGCCCATTGCTCAGGTTTTAATCCTACTATCATGGAGACCACATTACTTAACACCTAAAGGGAGGCATGATTTTTTTTAAACAGGGCTGCTAGAAATAATGAAACTATGTAATATAAAATATTAAGTTGCTCAACAATATATGGTCTTTGTTGATGGGTTTACAATTTTATTTAAAAGTTATTTTCAAAAATGAAATTCTTTCTACCAAACAAATATAATATGCATTTGGGTCCATGGAAGCAAAATAAAAATAGTTTGCTAAATCATTTATCTACAAAACAACGCCACTAATGGAACAATGATGTTCAGGATGTATTCATATATTTTAATTTTTTTTAGCTATAGCCATATCTAATATTACTGTGCCATGGGCTTTTCCTAAAAATTTATTTTAATATGGATTTATTTTTTAATCTTTTCGCTTTGTGAAATTGGATGTATTCTTCTTCAAAGTTATATTTTTAAAGCTTTTTGAAGAATTGTAGAGAGAAAAGTACTAAAAGTTCTATTTCATTGTCTAAAACTGTAAACATCTCCAGTGGAGTCTTACTATAAATTGTAATAATATTTTAAATTGAGAAAATACTTCCTCCAAAGTTACCGGACATGTCACAAGTTTAAAGCAATTTTACTAGAGCAGAGCCCAACTCCCTGCTTTCATAGAAAATACACAAATGCTTTTCCTAAAGTCTTCCTTGTCTTTCACTTCCCCAGTGCTGTGATCAAAGCCATGGCCTTCTGCCCATCAAACAGGAGCTTAGCCTGCCAGCTCCAGCATTTTCTAAGATTCTCTAGTAAGTGCTTGGAAAGTTTTGTTTGATTGCTTTTGTGTGTGTGTGTGTGTGCGGTGTGTGTGTGTGTGTGTGTGTGTATGTGTGTTTTACTCCAGGAAACCTCTTCCAGTAAATTGTCTATAAATGAAAGGTGATCTCAAACCCCAAGTGAGTTTTATTCCACTAAAAAGAATGTAAATATCTGAATCAAAAGAGAGTCATCCAAAGACTCTCCCGCTGGTCATCCCTAAGATTCTCCCATTGGTTATCCAAAGAGCAATTGTAAATCTGAACCCAAAACCTTAAATTAAGTTTTGAGATTTCAAAACATTTTGTCATTTGCTCTCTCACTTTCTTTTTCTCAAATTTTCTATTAAAATATTACATTTCATTTTTTCATACCAACCCTAGTTCCCCCTCCCTCCCCTTCTCCCTCCACCTACCTAACCCACTTCCCATCCCCCATTCATTTCTCAGAGGAGGTAAGGCCTTCCTTGGGGAGTCAACAAAGTCTGGGATACCAACTCGAGGCAGACCAAGCCCCCCACTCTGTATAAGGCTGAGCAAGGTATCCCACCATACGGAATGGGCTCTAAAAAGTGGGTTCATAGAGTTCAGTTGAAGAGAGGGAGAAGGGACTATATGAACAAGGAGGATCAGGAACATGGTGGGGCTAAACCACAGAGACAGCTGACCTGAGCTAGTGGGAACTTGGGACTGACAGCTGCGGAACCTGCATAGGACCGAACTAGACCCTTTAAATGTGGGTAACAGTTATATGGCTTGCTCTGTTTGGGGGCAGCCTGGCAGTTGCACCAGGATCCCCCTGGATGGATCACATCATTTTCCTGTTTGGGAAATTTATTATTATTTTTAAAATTACAACCATCTAAATATTTTAATGGCTTTTTGAACACAGGATTCTTTGGAGATTCTGATTATATATATCAGATTATATCTGATTATATATATATATATATCTGGTGAGTAAAACATAGGCAAAACTTACAAGTCGGCAAGAGAAGCTCAAGGCCACTTCCAGGACTTCAGGGCAATTTACAAAGTAGTTTTTCTGATGTGAGAAACTTTCAGAAACCCCACTGAGGGGAAACAGAAGAGAGAAGAGAGACTGGGGTCATCATCTTTTAAAAGTGTTCAGTGTCAGCTTGGTAACAAAAATACTGGGATTTATATAAAATGTTTGGACATTTAAAACACTCTAGTTTGTATTTTAGCTGATCTGACATCGAATTTAAGACAGGAAGGGTCTTAACCCCAAACAAATTCTAAGCCCGCATCTGCTCCACAAACTATTTAACATGATAGTAACATTCCTTTTCCCATTCGGCCATGCTTCACCAAAATTTGAGGTGTATCATCGTGATAGGAACCAATTGTGGGGTTTCCAAGGCAACACCTTGTTAAATACCCAGGCCAGCCTTGAATTCCAGATCCTTCTGTCTCAGTCTCCTCAGGGCTGGGATTATAAGCATGGAACATCATACTAGGCAAATGTAATCCCAGCTACTTTGGAAGCTGAGGCAGGAGAATGTCAACTTGCGCTGCACTACAGAGTGGGTTTAGGGCTAGCCTAGGCCAATTAGTAAGACTTTATTTCAAAATGCAAGGTAGAAAGGACAAAAGTGCTCAGAGATCGGAACACTGCCTACCATGTATGAGGCCCTGGGTTCAATCCCTGGCAAGAAAACAAGCAAAACTAATAATTCTATCTTCAATATTAAAAAATATTTAAAAACCATTTAATTACTTTTAAATTCCTTAAAAATAAAAAAGGACTTGAAAAATTTGTATAAAACATGAGAAAATCCATAAGTTCTAATGTTTCACTTTTGGTAATAAACTTCAAGAAATTACCCTTTACGTCACTGACAAAATGACACCCTTTGAATTATTTGCAGTTTTTTCTCTGCCTTGCATGCTGGCACGTTAGCTGCAAATCATCTCTGTTCTGTAGAGACCAAGGAAACTTGGACTAAAAAATACAATTTGGGGAAAATACGTGTCATATAAATAACAAGTGATTAACAAATCGAGGCTGGAGAGATGGTTTTGTGGCTGGACGCTTACTGCTCTGAGGAGGACCCCGTCCAGTTCCCAGCCACTGCATCTGTAGCTTCACCTCCAGGGTATCTGAGAGCCTCTCTGGTCTCCATGGTAACTGTACTCATGTACACAAACAGAAGCTTTTACAAGACCTTTAAACCATACATACTATGCATGAAACGTCCTGACTTTCGGAGGGATCTGTGAAACCGCCTTCTGTAAGATTTGTGTGAATTCTTCATCTGTGGGAGACTGAGGAATAATAACTGAGATTTCTCCCTTTCACTGTGTTTTTTGTTTTGTTTTGTTTTCTCTTCTAGTGCCAGAAACTGAACTCGGGACCTCGGAGATGCTAAACACCACGTTCCCAGTGAAGCAGTGAAGTTAGGTCCCCAGTTGTCAGTTTTCATAGTAGGCTGCTGGTATTTTGGTTGCCAATTTTGCCTTGTGCTTCTCATGAGATCATTTGCCACAGTGAATGGCTAGTGCGGGAAGATGTTTTGGACAGGTTACATTTCCTGGATTTAAGAAAGAGAGGGAAATTCAATAATTATTCGTGAAGCATTCACTAGTAACCTTTGGATATAATAACTGCTGAAAATTTTCATTTTTAAAGAAGAGTTTTAACAATAACTACAATAAGTTATCCTGGGTCCAGGCGGTGTGGTAATCGACACGGTTGATAGTGCATGAACTTTCAGACTCTCTGACGCTCTGTGGACTGGACCAATATTATTATCCACATGGCCCTAAGTGTCTTCACAGTTCACACTATCCTTCTCAGAGCTGAGCATTTGCCGCTGCCCAGTAGACAGTAGGGAAGGTGGTGGCAGCTTTTCACGTGAAAGGTGTGATTATCCCAAAATTCATAGGCCTCATCAGCTAGCATCCTACTTTATTTGAGAAGGTCAAGGGTATCAATATCCTTATGCCTAGGACAGTGATGTAAAAGGTCTGCCCTGGAGGATGTCATCCTAAGTGAACAGGAGAGTACTATTTGCCAGAGGCCCATCTCCCACCCTTTGGCATGACACCCTGGCAGAAGGGTGGCAGAATGAAGGGAGTATGGAGTTGCATGGTAGTTTTAGTTGGAGCCTTCCCAAGAGGAATGGAGCCCAGGAGCATCAGAAGATAAACAAAAGGTTACATGTCTGGGAGAACAGAAACTTGGAAAATTCTTAAGGGACCCTCCACAACAGAATAGAAAGGCAAACAACTGCTGGGGGTAGAGACTGACCAGCCAAGCTGCAGAGAAGAAATTCTAGGGATGTTCAGCCACCTGCAAGCTGTGCAGAGCACCTCAGGGCTGCAGCCTTCATGAGTCACCTCCCGTATAGGGGTGGACTTGTCATTTAGATACATTTCTAATTTTTCTCATCTTTTTCTAAGAGTTCTCCTGAGTGCCCATCCCTTAGCTCCTTTCAAAACTGTTTAAAAACTGTTCTGTTCAGAGACAGGTAAGATAAGCCATGCGACAGAGGGTGTCTGCCAAATCCATGTGCATCTCATGATGTTGATTGCAGACCACACCCAGGTAAAATCCAAACACTTACAACAAGTTGTAAAGATCTGCCAAATCCCCGACTCACACTGACACCCCCTGAGCTACATACAAAATAAAGATGGAAGAAGTTTGCTGAGGATGCATGTTGAGAAAAAGAAATGAAGTCCGGGTTTCCGGTGAGCATCGAGCTGAAATGATTCCTAGCACAACTCTAAACTTAGACTTATACCCACATTAATTGGTAGAATTCTTGTTTCACACTCAAGGCTTCCTCTTCACTTTGACCTTGGACCCCAGATTTCTGCCACAAACCTTAAAGTGTACCCGTATCATACACCATGCCTTCTACTCTCCTGGCCTGAGGTGGTCTTCCCATCCTTGATACCCAGCCTATCCGTCTGCTAGAGATGTAATTTAGGCATCAGCTCCTCCTGGAAGTCTCTCCCCATCTACACACCAAGACACCCCATGCTTCCCCATCTTGGCATCGTGTCTGATACCTTGACACCCCCTTAAGCCGGTGGTCAACCTGAGGGAGGGACACTACCATCCCTACTACACAGCATGTAAGTTGAATATGAAGTAAATGAATGGACTCATTGAAATGGGGGATCCACAATAGACCTCGACAAGGTGGAGGGCAAAAATGGGAGCGACACACTTTCTATCAACATGATAGGGCACATTATCCTTTTATTCCTCCTTGGGGACTTGAGAGGACATGCCTATTAGCAACCTCAGTTTATAGCTAGCAAATGGGGGCAGCGGGAGGTTAAGGCTTCAGGTCAACCCAGGATCAGAGATGGATCTGAGATAGGCTGTTTCGTCCAAGTCCTTCTACCTTCAATCTTTATCCCCCTCTCTTATTTTTTAGTGGACTCCAAAGAATCCTCTCTCTAGATTAAGTCATCCTGGCTTCAACTATCTAAAGCATCTCCCCTCCCCAGTCCACCCTCCCGTCCCTGCCTCAGCAGTTGAAATGTTTCTAAGGGTTTATTTCAAACACCTTCTACCTTGAAAGGACTGTTCAGAACTCTCATTTCCCTTTGTCAGTGTTTTGTTTTTGTAGTCACCAAGACGTCTAAACAGGTTTTATTTCTTCTCTATTAGTGACTGCTCCTTCCCCCAATGACTGTTTAGATGGAGCTGGTTTTATTTTCTTGGCTTTCATTTATTGAGATGGGTGAGATGGGACCTTCAGGAATGAACTTCATTTCCAGCTTCCTCCCTCGCTGCCCCCATTTTTTAAAAATTCTTCCTGTCACTGCTGAGGGTAGGATAAAGGAGGGGAAATTTGCAAGGTGTTGCCATGTCCTTTGGAGAAGCCACGCCTTTGGCCTCCGGTGTGGTGATGGACAGATAGGCAGAGGGTAGACAGGAGCCTTGAATGTGATGGTGTCCTGCTCCACTGCAGCAGGTTCCTGTGGTCTTCTATATGGCATCCTTCTCTGGAAACGAAATGGTTTCCCCTCTAATCTGACAGCGGCAACACCTGGGTATATAAGCGGTAAAAGCCATGGCTGAGTCCACACCTCGACACTCAGTTCAGCCCAGTTTTAGTGGGTTAGCACATTCTTTCCCTTGTGGGATTAGAATCACATACCGATATATAAATATCTGATTAGCTCGCCCTGCCCTTGAATATCAAGTTTCACAAACGAGTCATCCCCGACCCATCACGCTACATGAAGCTGTTTCCTTCCAGGGACAGCGTGTGTGGCCAGCTGCAAGAACGAGTCAAGGGCTGTCTACATCTCTTTCCTCTTCATGGTTCCTCAGACACTTAGGAACAAAGCTCAAAATGCAGGTGTTCTGCCAGTCAAGCTGAAGTTTGGCTCCCTAGTCTTCCATTCCATTGTGCGCGTGCGCGCACTTGCGCCCGCCCACCCGCACGCACACACCCATATTGAAGTCTGAGGAGAACCTTGTCTATCATTCCACAGGCATTATTTATTTATTTATTTATTTATTTATTTTTAGGCAAGATCTCTCAGTGACCTGGAACTCAGCAAGGAGGCTACCCTGACTAGACAGGGATCCCCCTCTTTCTGTCTATCCATGGTGAGGTTACAAATACATGGCACCCTGTCTATTTTTTTTTTAATAAAGATTCTGGAGCTTGAACCTGGGTCCTGGAGCCGTAACTTACTGACTGAGCTATCTCCCCACCCATTTGTTATCCATAAAACCAGGCTTACACTCCATGGCTTCCCAGCCCACAAACACAGTTCACCAGGATGCTTCCGCGCAAGGAAGAGAAAAAGGTCTACAGTGCTTTTCCCATGAGGACTACAGAGCCACTCAATCAACTCCACAGAAGGGAACATTTATTTGAGCAGTTTAAGGAAAGGGAGCTGCAGTGTGCCACAGTGAGTCACACAGTAAACGGCTTTATCCATAAACTTTCATGTGCGGACGCTTATTGAAAAGAATCACTGGCCTGGCTCGAGGCCCCTGGTCTCTGCTACACCCCCAATGCTGGGCCTTCACTGGGACTCTTCCTAGACATCCCATTGCTTCCCTGTGTCAAGTCTCACTATGTCACACTGCTGCAACTTCCACAATGAGATTTTCTCCTTCTTCACCCCCCGCCCCCGCTTTTTCCTCCTAAATTTTATTGTTTTTTATTTGGGGGTTGGGAGAGAGATGGGTGGGATCGGGAGGCATGATGTGAAAACCACAAAGAATAAATAAAAAAAAAGCAGATAAGAAGAAGAGAAAATGTAGCTAGTGCTGGTGGACAGGAGGCGGGGTGGGGGTTAGTTAGACAGCAGTGCTCATACAAAGCAGGGTTATGTATCCTCCAAGACCCCAGTTTTGACCCCTACAACCGCAGACAAAAGGCAAGGCTTAGAAGATAGTATCTCACCTGCTTCTCACTGGGAATAATGATGTCTTCTATATCCCAAGATCCCTGCAACCCAAGGGGATTGTGGGACACCAGTATCCCTGAGCAGCCATGATATAGAAAACACGTGGAAGTCTGAGAAGCTTCCGCCCTTGGCCTGTCTTCTTTCACAGGGCCGACTCCCCCATTAGCGAGGCCCAGTCCCTCCTCCACCCATCCAGCTTCCCAGAGCACCTCCTGTTTGGCCAGAGGTCTCAAGAAGCCTCTTCCTGGGCTGAGCAAGGGCTTTAGCCCCACACTAATTAGTAATGCAATCCCGCAAAGAGTGAAGCTGCCTGCCACCTCCCCTCACTCATAGTGATTTATGTTCAATTTGTACAAATGGAGAAAATGAGATTTCAAATTTCAATGCCATTTCTGCAATGAGGTGATTAAAAGAGAGAGAGGCATCGCCTAGCACCGTATAGAATATCGATCCCTGTGCTATTCCCTCCGCAATAACCATTAGCTCAGTATTATTTGCAAACCTCAAATGTGAACCTGGAGATGTAATTTACATCTGTGCCTCACTTATTTGCTTTAACAAAACAACACAAAAAGCTTGGGGTCTTTCAATCTATCCATATTGTCAATAAAATTAGCAGCTTGAAGGGGAAAAATTATATTCAAAACCATAACTTCCCATTAACTACTGTAAGACACAACTCTTTGTGGCAAAAGAAAGGGCTTCCTGGCTAAGCCCTCCTTACCCCTTTCTTCTCCCCGGCCCCACCCACCAGTTCCTCCTCTGGGAGGTGAAGATTCAATAAGAAAATGGAAAGTGAGACATCTCTGCTTCTGAATGTGGATCAATATGGGGGACCATCAACGGACTGATCTTAAGAAGGGTGCCCCCTTCACAGTGCCACGTGCTGGCACATGCCTAACCTAGAGGTGCCAGAATAGATTTGTCCACATAGCCACATGGAGGGCTGGGCATGGACTCTCTATAAGCCCTCCCCAGTTGAAGCCTGGAAGGGAAGGTGAGCCAGGGCGAGGACTGGGAGAAAAGAAAAGAGAAGGAAGAGAAGGAGGGGGGAGAAGGAGGAGGAGAGGTGATCAAGACATAAAGGCACAGGGCTATGTTCCTGCAATTCAAGTGGCAGTTCCTTAGCCCCTGACTCTTAACAAATAGGCAACGTGGCTCGGCTCTCTCATTTCTCGTCTCTGTGAATCCGTCAGCTGTCTACCACTACCCACCAGACCCTGGAAGGCAAGAACAAGAAAAGGGGGGGGGGCTCAAGCTAATGACCCATAATTGCCATGATAGGGGGAGAGGGGCCAGGCAGCTGTTTTACATTCCTGGTATGTATAGTATGCAAATATCGACAAAGGCTCAACACAGTTTTGCTACTGTGGATCTGGAGGGTAACCAAATTAGCCTTTGGCAGCCATGGTAATTGGGAGGTGCTGTTCCCATTAGGGGTCTTGCAAATTATGAAGAAAAATGGACTGAGGGCTTTGTCACAAATAATAATACCAAGAAGAAAAGGGCAGGCGGCTGTCTTTTCTTTCCTTCTCCCACTCCTCACCCTCCGCCTTTATTTTTTTTTTAATTTCTGCTTTGTGCTGTTAATACCTCCCCATTTAGTAATAAGAAAACAGTCTGAGATCCCCTGTTAGACGCAGGGTGCACGGACTTGATTGCATGTATGTCCAGTGTGCCGGGATAGAATATGAATGCCACGTTTGCAGGGGGCTTCAGGGTCAGGAGCTTTTCTGGGGCATCAGAGTCTAGGGTCTTTGACTTTGACATGTGTTGCTGAGCTGTGACCCTGGCTAGTGCCCAGAGCTCAGGGCCAACAGAGAAGATTAAAAATAAATGGGGTGGGGACCACTTTCTCTCCAGGGAGGACCTCGCCCCTCAGCCAAGTGGACATTTCCTTCTGGTCTTAACTGGTCCTTGTTGTCTGTGTCAGTCATGAAGACTCTAAACTTCTGAATAGTTCTGGCAATTTAATAATTCAGATGCCAGCTTGGACCCCTCCAATCAAAATACATTAAACCCCGAACTCAAGCAGAAAAGACTTAGAACTTTTGCCCGGGGTGGTCCCTTGAGATGACCTAATTCCATGTCCCAGGGAACTAGGTGCTTGGTGACCAGATGGGCCACTGAAATATCAGATGACACAGAAATGAGCTCAGTCCTTTGTGTGGCATGAGTGAGTGAAGGGGACTGGTCATCTTAGGGCCAAGGTTACCCCAAATTAGAGCCACCATGTCACTGGGGATGAAGCTGTAATACATATGCCCAGGAGGGATGGTGGGCTGATCATATAAGAGCCATTCCCCATTTAAAACAACCTATTTTCAATTTCCAGGGGTTTTAGCTTATGTCTGTCCTGCCGGAACAATACCTTCAGTGGAAAAAGTCCTGTCTGGAAGCAGGGTCTCGTACTTATGACCCCCCCCAGTTACTCTGGAGTGGCTAAGAGTCCTTTGCAGTTTAAACATCCTAAGAACTTGTAATGAGAAAACACAGAAAGCAGCAGGACATGCATGTGGATAACTTGAGAGTTACAGCCTTCCACACACGACTTCAAATCCAAGCTGCATTTCCCACAAGGAAACAAACAAAAATAGGATTTTATTCCCCAAGGTTATGCTCAGAGACATGGCTACAAAAGGATGTGACCAATAGAGAACAACAGAGAAAGAACATATGGCTAGACACAAATATTTAGGAAATTAACAAAAACACAAGGAAGACTAAAGAAAAATAGATCCGGTCATAGTAAAGCCTAAGGAAGGGCTACATATCCAAAAGAGAAGAGCCAGGTACTTGCCTAATGCCACAAACGGATATTCTTGGGATGTGATGGGTGAGCAGAGAAAGTGCCAGCAAAGTTGCCAATCTGTTTCTTTCTGCAATGTGTAATGCCTTTCCCACGTCCCAGCGCCCTGCTTGGTGTGAACGAAGGGTGGGGTAGAGTACCATCCTGGCTCCAGGTCTCTGAAGGGAAGCCCATGAGTGAGGGCTGAGAGGGAACCCCAAGGCAGCTGGAGTATTACAGAGAGTCCATTTTTAATGAAGTGCCACAGATTTCACAACTAGGTTTGGTTTGGGTCTACCCAGGTGAACTGCCAGATGATGTGGCCAGCGAGGCTTACAGTGTCCAGGCTCCTGACCTTGCCTTCATCTCTTTTCTCTTGCTCCTTCTCAGAACTCTGGCCAGGCTCAGCATCACTCAGGGTCTAGGACCCAAGATGCTTTCTCTCATCTCTTCCTCATAAAATACATAAAATACTCAAGATGTCCCTACCTTGCTGTAAGCACCTGTGTGTGACACATCCCCTCAGGTTGGCTCACCTTTGTTCTCTTTTTCAGGTCTCTGTGCACATGCTGTTTCCCCTGACAGCCTTCTAATGACCTCTAGGGTCCCCCTTTTACATGCTCACAAAGTGCCCACTGTCAGGAAATTCTCACCCATCCAATCACATTTCCAAGGTGCTGAACACAATGGCAGGAGACACCTCTCTTTCCATCACCATTGTGCCTGTACGCGCCACCACAGTGCCTGGCACATCATAGCTGAGCAATAAACAAATGGCAAATGAATGCTACCTGGGTGTCTGGAATTGAATTTAGTGCCTCCAGTATAAGTCTACAACCCTCATCCAGCTCACAACCCAATGATTCCCTACTGTGGAGACTACTAGGTATCCTAAATCCCAAGGCATCTGGATACTGCTGATTTTATGGGCTTTTGTGATACAATTTGCATCTCTCAGAATTTTCCTCATTTCATTCTTCCTTATTTTTTTCTGTCCAGAAGATGGAATTTGTTTTCATCTTCAAATATTGCAAAGACACATACTTCAACATGCTGCAGTCGGCTCTGCACACTTCAGGGTCTCAGGCTTTAACCCATGTAATTCAGAGTACGGCCACTTCTACTCACACAGGGAATTTTGCAAATAAACAGAGGCAAATTCCTTCCACTGTAAGCTCCATTCAGTTCAGATTACTAAGTATTTCCATCTTGGGTATATATGTTTTAGGGCATAAAAACCTGCTTGGAAGAATAAGCTGGTAAAATGACATCAACAGCAGAAACGAAATGATGAGAAATGATCCTGAAATTGGGTTTGGTGGAAGAATGGTGGTTTTTGAGCTGAAGGATGTGCTATTTAGACACAGCAAAGTTTTGACCTTGAGGAAATGGGAAGAGACTATGAATAGGGACAGAGCTTGGAGTATAGGACTCTTGAGGAGAGGTTTATAAAAAGTTTAGTTTGAAAAAAAATCACATTAGAGAGAGACTTGGCTATCAAAGAGTTTGGTCAGTGGCAGGTAGTGTAGATGCGGCACTGTGCGGGGCACAGTCACTCAACCGTCTCCTGGGAGACATTTGAACCACCCTGGGAGGACTTCAATTAAGATCTCCTTGCAGAGATAGCCTGATCAGATCACATTTCTTTATGTCCATGTGACTGCATAATCTCCTCCCACTTTGTTTGGACTTGGCTATGAGATTTACTTTGGCCAATGGGACTTTACTTAGCAGGCACACACATGGGAAAAGCTTGTTTCTCTTCTCTTGCTGCCTGTTGGGAATCCTTCCAGAAACATAAAACCAAACAAAAGAAAAGACAAAGACAAAATCCACTCTGTCTAGCATTTCTTAAAATGAGAATTCACATGGAGGGAGGAAGAGAAGAGGCGGCGTCTATGCTCTAGCTGTTTCGTCTGAAGTCCCAGATGTGGACATGAGCCCACCAACACTAGGCAGAACAAGTATCAACTACCTCTACTAAGTCCAGCTAAAATGATCCACCCAAAGAATAGTGGACAGATTATATCTTTTTTGTTTAATTTTAAACTTCCAATTTGGGTGGCTTCATTATCTGTATATAAATTATTATGACAAGTTCCCCAGAAAAGGAAGCTAGAAAAACTTGAGGAAAAGCTAAAGCAACTCAGCCACCCTTGAAGGCTCTCAGTTCCCAACTGTTAAGTCTGTTGGAGTAGGTAGGAGGGGTATGAGAGATGGAGGGACATCCCACTATAATGATGACAGGGATTGAGATGGACCAGCGCTGGGAAGAATGGGGCTGAAGGGAAACCAGAAGAACAGAAAGAATAGCAGGGTCCCTAGCGAGAGGATGGCAGAGCCAGTGGCAGGCCAGTGCAAGGCCAAGGTGGGGAACCCACAGGGCTAAGAGACAAGGTGCTGGTATTGACATGGTTGGAGAAAGATGCGAATGCCGGTATCATCTCTGTCAATGCAAGAGGCAATGTGGGTGAGGAGAGCACTTTGACTCAAGTTTCTCCATTCTAGGCAGCTGACTACAAACTTGGGATGCATGGGATGCCTAGAGAATAAACCCACATGACCAGCCAGACCAAACCCAGCACAAGTTCCCCACCAGCCTTCACATTGTCTCTCTTTTAACTTGAACCATCTTATCCTTGCTGAAGCTGTCTTGTCAGAGAGCCTAAGGCAGTGTGGTGGCTAAGAGTATCTGGTTTAGAACTACTTACCCGCCCATGAGTCCAGGCAACTGAATCTCAGCTTCCTCATCTGCTCTCATGAGGATTAAAAGAACCGAAAAAATCATTAGCACAGTTCCTGATAGTACTCTTAATAGTATTAGTTTTGGTTCATTTGTTTCTTACTGGGACAGGGTCTCCCTCTGTAGCCTAGGCTGTCCACACAACTCACCTTCCTTTGGCCTCATCCTCTGGAGTGCCGAGATGATAAGCACATGACACCCTGCCTAGCCTGTTACTATTTTCAGTGGCTAGTTATCCACATTTCCTTGTTTCTGAGAGGTTCAGGTTTCTTGGATAATCGAGGATGACTTCACCATTTGAATATCAATACCTTGCCTGGTAACTAAAATATATTAATTAAGGGAAATGGCCTCTTGATCCCAGCATTTAAATCAGAGTGAGAGAAGACAGCTTTGTGCTTTCCTTGTGTTTGAGATTCTAATTTATTCCTGATAAAAATCTATATGAACATTCAAACTATATCCGATCTTTATGTCTGCGTCTATCCCATCTGGCTAGCAAGTTCTCATTAAGATATGATTTAAGAACTGAAGTTCATTAAAAAGATCATTTTATGACAAAGTGACATGCGTAACATCGGGATGATTCCATGTCTCCCTTCCATCATCCCATTTAGGGCTTTTTCCATCTGTGTCCAGCATAATTTATAAAAGAACTGCGATTTGCCTGGAAGTTCAGCAACTAATATCACATGCGTTTGTTACTCAATACATTCAGTTCAAATTGCAGCAAATATCATTGCCAGTAATTGCCTTCTATAACTTGCTTTATTTTAAGTAGCATGGCCTTGGCATTCTTTCTTCAATATTCCATTCTAGAGGGATATATTCCCAAAGAATTTTTAGGTTTACAATAATAGACATCCCTAAAGAATTTTCAGGTTTGCAATAATAGATATCTACAACTGGTCAGGATACAGAGACTATGAAGTGCTCAGCTCTAAGCGGGGCATCCATAGCACACCCGTCCCCAGGGCTCAGGGATCATCACGGAAGAGGAGGCAGAAAGATTTTAAGAGCAGGAGGTAGGGGATGTATGCAATGAAATAATATTTGCTGGGCATGACTGGAGTATTGGACTTGGGAACTCACAATAGCTACGACACATGAACAAGACCTGTGTGAGATCAAGCCAGACAGAATCGCAGAACCCCACCCTACCTGCAGATGAGGAGCTATTGCCCTCTGATTTCTGCTGAGGGAGGGAGGGAGGGAGGGAGGGAGGGAGGGAGGGAGGGAGGGAGGGAGGGAGGGAGGGTCAGTTGGCTTCAGGGATGTGGCTCGGCAGATGGTCCTATACCTGTGCACGAACAGACAACACTAAACGGACTCAGTGGGCTTTAAAACAGAGAACACACATTTAGAAGGGAAAAGAGATGGAGCGTCATAAGCATAATCAGTGGAGGGGAAAGGAGAAGGCGTGGATTTGATCAGAACATATTATATCCATACATAAAATTCCTAAATAATAAAAGTATATAAAACAAACAAAAACTAAATATTAAGAAAATAAGAGGTCCACTTTAAATGTCTTCCTTGAGTTATTTTTCAATTTAATTTATTCTTTGTTCTGAAGAATTTCATGTACATATACAATGAAATACATACCCCCTACTTTTGCCTCCAGTTCTCTCAGTATTTCCCCATCACACATTCTTTCAAGCTTCATGTCTTTTTTTGCTGTTGTTACAACCAAATTAGTCCAGTTAATGCTGCTCATACATGCATGCATGTAGGGACATCCACTGGGCTCTGGAAACCTACCAGTGGGCTGGTGGGCACCTCCTCAAGAACTAATGATTTTCCTCCCTACCCACTGTGTATTGTCAATAACTCCTCAGTATGGGGTGGGGTTTGGAGATTGTTCACCCCACCTATGTTGCAGTTACTGAAATACTTAAGGAAGAGTACCATGGTGCCTTTATATTTTGCCTCTAACAGCTACCTTAATGGAAATACTATCGGCAGCAAACTAAGAATGTTATCAAGTATGGAAGAATTCCATCTGCTGCCCCTAAGCACTGAGAGCCTCAGCTTAAGAATCATCATATTAGCTGCAGCACCCTAAAAGCATATTTTCTAAAGACAGGAAGCCTTTATCTGTACTACCACAGCTTTGGGGACTTTTGCCCAGTACCTGTTGTAAAATATTTTCAGCATGCAGGACAATTTTCTCTTTGTTCACATTAGTGAAATTGGTATTTTTGTTTCAAGCAAAGAAGAAATTAATTTCAATATATGCACAACACATCTGAAATAAAATTTGAACTGGGGTCCAGCCAGATAGCTCAGTGTGTGGAGGTGCTGGCAGAGGCTTGACAACCTGAGTTCAACATCTGGAAACCATGTTAAAGCAGAAGGAGAGAGAGACTCCATAAAGTGGTCCTCTTACCTCGATATATGCACCCCCATCCTGCTGATACATAATAGTATAAAAGACTGAATTGGTATGTTATATAATTTTACCTTCATTGACACAAGTTCCATTTAACACATAACAAAAATATAAAATAAGAAATCCAGCTGTCTATCAAAACTAGAAAACTATAGAAGAGGTAATTCACTGATATTTCTTTGAATGAATATCTCACAAAAGGTAAGGTGTTTGGCATAACTAACATCCATGTCTTTACTCTTTTGAATGAATCTTTATATATGGTCTTCATATAATACAAAGCCGGGTAAATTTTATACCAGCTTTCTATAAAATAAAGTAGTTCTACTCTGACAAAATCTCACTAAAATACTCTTTTGCAAATGAATTCTTTATAAAAATTTTTTATAAGCAAATGAAATTTCTCAGTCAGAATAAAGCTAAGTTCTATTGTGATAACAAATAAACCCTTAAATCTGTGTTTGTTCTTACAGGGGTAGCACTGAGTACAGATGTCAGGAATGCAGGCATACCATATACAATGCACTTATAGAAGAGTGAAAACTGAGGCTTATAGATACGTGTGCTTATAGATAGTAATATGGATAAGAATGAAACTCGTTTGGTCTACATCTATGGTTTTCATCTAGAGGCAAAATTGCCTTTGACAATGCCTAGAGAAACTTTTGATTCTCACAGCTAGAGGTAAGGGGAGGAGTTTGCTTCTGGCACCTAGGGGGCAAAGGTCATAAATGCTGCTAAGCATCCAATAATACATAGAACAGACCCCCCCACCATCATGAATTATTGTCCATAGTACTGAGGTTGAGAATCTGATCAACCAGGTAGCCCAGGAAATGCCAATTCCCCATTGTGTCCATGGAGTGCCTTTGAGCCGAGCAGTTAGACACAAATGCTTTCTCTCAACTAGCATTTTGGCTTCTTTGGTTCCTTTATTGATAGTTTCTTACCTTGTAGATCTTCCTTTAACTTTCCTTTCCTGCTATCTATCCACTGGCCATAAGCTCTCAATTGGCCATCAATTACCTGAAACTTGCTCACAATGAAGTTTCTCACCGTCCCCCGTATTCTCTGGACCTACTTTCTTCCTGTCTTCTCTAGCACCACTGACTGTTTATCCTTTCCAGCCACCTACGGCAGAACCCTTAAATGAATCACTTTCAGCTTCTTCGCCCACTTCGCAACACCACGTGCTGCCCAATTATGGAGATTTTTTTAGATCTAACAAGACTCGGAAATTTGAAATCTCTCTCCATTTCCTTGTTCTGCTTTTGGGTCAAGATATTTTTATTGCAATTCACATATACTACTAATAAAGTATTCGTAGTTATTACCTAGTTCCTCTCTGTGCCAGTCCAATTTTCACGTCACTGCCATAAAAGCTGGATGGCTGAACAGAGCAAAAGAAGGACTGGGGTTAGCCAGGCTGACACAGAAGCCAAGGTCTTCCTCCATAACATGTAGACTGTACCGGAACCTCTCTAAGCTACAAATGTAACAGGGAGCTAAAAGCATCTCCCTTATAAAATGGTTGTAAGGATTAAATAATAATCTAAACTCCCTGCTCAGTATGTCTCCCCAGGATTTGTTGCCATTATAGAATATCTTTAAATTTGCCCTCAACTACATCAGTATGTAAGGATTTAGCTTTCATTGGCAAATGTGTTCACCTTTTCATACTCTGCTTTTTGTGAACAACTGACCAGAAATCGTACTTGGTTCTCAAGCAGATTAGCTTTATTTCCTTCTGTTGTCACTCCTTCTTGCCTACCTAGTAGACGCTTGATAGAAGCACATCAAACAGGTGAATAATATAATGAAATATTAAAGATCTTCCAAATAAACTAAGCATTATAATACAAGAAAAAAATTTTAATATATGCTTAAGCTGGAACTTCTTCCGTTTTCAAGGGTCCCCCACAGGAACAAAGTCTCTCTTCACGAACTCTAAGTATAACCATCCCTGTCCCTAGAGCCCTTTTCCCTGTTACAGTTCTCCTGCCTCCTGAGTCCCCTAGCTTTCTACAGTTATCAGTTCAGTCTGGTTCAAATAGACAGTATACCCTTTTCTTGCCAGGCTCCTACAGGGTTCATCTTTACCAATGTTGTCCCTACCTACAGCACAAATTCTAATTGGTATTATTAATAAAAACTCAGAGTCAGACACAGGGGTTAATGCTGAAGATCAGAGAAGCAACACAGCCAGCTACTGGAGAGTTCTTTTACCTCTACAAATGCTCAGACTGAAGGGGCGATCCTGTCCTTAGATTGCATCTTCAGACTGCAACTGTCTCCACCAAGCCTTAGACTTCCCTCAGTTCCTGTCTCCTTCCACCTTCTATTCTGCTCTCTTCCCAGCCACATCACTCCTGTCTCCACCTCCATAGTGATGGGATTAATGATGTATGATCCCAAGTGCTGGGATCACCTTTGTGTGAGCTCTATTTTCTTTTAGACAGATTCAATCTTGTGTAGCTCAGGGTGGCCTTGAACTCGCAGAGATCCCTCTGCCTCTGTCTCCCGAGTCCTGGGATTAAAGGTGTATGCCACCACTCCCTGACCTTTAGTGATTTAGCTCTGCTCTCTAATCTGCAGGCAAGCTTTATTTGTTAAAGCATAAAGAAAATATCACTACACCAACCCACTACACACATGTGATAGAGACAGATTTAGATTCGTAAACATCAGTTGAATTGGCAAACCTTTCCCTATTTTTTTCTAGAAATTTCTGGACTACATGTCCAGTCACTTGTTCCACTTGTCCATATAGCCTTCTATGTTCTATCGCATAATTTATTGAAGGAAAGCCTTGTGCCTAGGAAACCAGCATCCCCACTCCCAAGATTATTGAAGGAAAATAAAAATTCATACAGCAGAGGGAGAAACACTAACATCCGTAACAGCCAGTTTGACCTGAAAACGGAGCCGAGAGACCACCTTCAGGAGGGCCAGCAGTTTAATGAGAACGGGGCTGGCTACCATGTTGGGATGGATAGGTTCATGTGGCCCTTAGCTCCAGCAGCCTTGCACATTACCTCTGAGCCCTCAGGGTCGACCTGGTCCTTTGTTCAAAATCCCTTCCTCCATTCTGCCCTGGCAAATGCCTCGCCACGGAAACGACCAGGGACTGAGAAGCCATTGTCTGCACGTTTGTGACATCTTGAGGAGTAGGAGCACACTACACAAGGGAATAACTTCATGAAAATATTAACTATACTCATAATAATATAACCATAGCGTATAAAAGAAACAAACAGCCTCTCTATGTCACCCGACACCCAGCTAGCTCCAAGACCTTAGAGGAGCCGAAAGAGAGGATGAAGCACAAGTTGAATCAAGCACACTCAGAACTATGGGATGAACGCCTCGTTCCTTTTCACCTTGGGCTGCTCTTCAGGAAACCTCCAGACTCTCTCTCTCACCCTTGGTCTGCACGCCTTCCTCCCAGGGCCTCCCTAGGGGCCTCTTGAAGCTGGCAGCCAAAGTCACTTCCCGGTAGGTGTAGTTGGCATGCCTGCAAGTGTACTTAAACCTTGTGTCTGATCAAGTTATGTGTATTGGATCTGAAACCAGTTAGTCAATTCGCTCAGGTCCCTAAGTGGCGATTTGTGGTAATGTCTACATCAATATGAACGGAGCGGTTTGCTGGCTGGTTTACGTAAAGCAAATGGCTTCAGGAGAAGAGGGGGCAGCCTCCAGTGTTCTCTCCGCTAATGAAGAAATGACTAGGAAAGAAAGGAAACAGAAACAAACAAACAAACAAAAATGGGCATCTTTATCTGCACAAAAATACTGAGGCCCATTTTCTAAATAACATCAATTGGCCTCTTTTCTCCCTTGCTGCATTTCTTCCTCCTTAAAGACTGTGTTTTATTGATGCTTATAGAACCATTTGATCTTAAGTACTTATTCTGGGTTTATTAATCCACCCGAATCCAGAACCAAATGGCTTTAAAAAGGGATACTGGGATGCTAGATAAAAACTCGACTTGGAGACTTCAGAAATGACTCAAATGAGAAAAAGATATAGCTAGTGTCGAATATCATCTGTCACTCTTTCTCTTATTTTTTATAAACATTTCCTATGTTGCCCAAGCAGGAGAAGAAAGGCAGTCTACCAGGGAATTTATTTAGTGTGTGTCTGCACAGTGGCTGTATCTCTTTACTACTGCACAGTATATTGTTTCTAATAATTGTGATGGATTGATACTTATGACTGGCTGGCAGAATTCCTTTAGCATGTTAAAATATTGCCTTTTATTCCGGGGTCTAATGCATAACCTGATGCTTCAGCTGGCTTTCAAATGTAATAAACAAATTTGAAAAGCAAGAATACCACAAGGAAAGGAAGGCACGGGGATGGGTTCCTCTTTCAATCGCTGCCCTCTACCAGTTGAGCGAACCACTTAGTGAGTCTGTGCTGTAGCCGTGTCTGAGAGTCGGGTCTTCTAGGCATGTGATACAAAGGAAAGAAATAGAATCATTAAAACACACTACGATCATCTTGGGGGGAAAAAAGACTTCTGCTAAAATGGTGCGTGAAATATCAGCTGGTTCTGGCTGGCTGATATATCCAGGAAGTAAAAAAAAAAAATTCCTGATCTACATCTACAAAGGGTTTCCTTGGGTCTCCTTTCTGTCTTCAACTACTCACAAGGAATTTCATTTTCCCCTGAACTGAGAAGTCTCCACTTCTTCCATCAACGCCTTGGTCCCTAAGATCCTTTTGGAAATTTGCCTCGGACCCAGAAACCATCACCTGGTTTCTGACCAAAGGCAAGCAGAGGAGCTTCTCAGCCAAGTCACCCCACAGGGAAGACACATTTCTTTTCTTCCCCCCTCGCCAAACTTCACACTACAGGCACTCTGAATTCTTGACCGAGCACTGTCCTCCTGCCTTTCTCCTCCGTTCCTTTCCGATGTTGGTTACATCATTTTCTATCACGGCCGTGCTGCAGAAACACAGGGTGCGATTTATGGAGTCTTAACATAAATATGATGCCAGACAGAAAGAGAGCGACATATTAGTTTAGAATTTGCAGACTCTCGTACACGCAGCGCACACTGCTGATTTATGAAACTGAGATGGCCTGTAAATCCTGCAGGAAGGCACTGCATCCATAAACCCCCCAAGAGCTAGGCACAGAGCGACACCCCCCCCCCCCGAAACACAGCATCCTACTTGGAAACCCTTGGGTCCTAAACACAAAGGCACAATAAATGCTTAGCTTTTCAGTTTTCTCAGGAGTACACCTTTTAAATATATCTCTACCTGATATAGAAAGGTTTGATCTACATCCTGGAAAGGGGATTGGTTGATTATTTGCCTCACATGCAAACCCTCCCTCCTCTGTACAGTTCTCTGCTCTAGGAGTGATCCTGCGTAAGAACATTTCCTAAGAGCTCCCTTGCTGGTAGCTTCTGGTTGGGTTGGGGAAACAACAGGAGGTACTGGCAGGTCCTCTTAGGGTGGAGCTAGAGCCAGGTCGGTCCTTTTCATCTTCCTCCACTCCTGTCTTTCTGTCTAGGTGACTAAACCAGAAGCTACAGCTGGCTTCTCCTCCACAATCCCTGATCGCCTAGCAGGTTAGCCATATCCACTTCCTTTTCCACCAGGCAGATTGGCTTCTTGTCACCGCCAGCCTCTTGTTCTCTCGGTGCCTTTGGAATCAGCTCTGATATAAACTTCTCATATAAAGCACATCGGCTTTCTGTTCCTGCATGGGACCCGCCTGCCCTCTCCAGCTGATCCCACAGAACAGAAATACGAATCTGCTCCCAGCTCTGTCCAGTCCTCAGCCTATTAGATCCAGCTGATAAATTCGTTGCATCACATATACAATACAAAACTTTGATTTGTACTTCTTCCAGGACAGAGGGGGGAAAAAGACGCTTGCAGATCTCAGCAACTACTACTTGAAAGTCACTGGATTTCCAGAAAGTTCTGAAAGTAGGGGGCTGAAGATCGAAGCACCCCAAAGGACACGGTTGGGAAGAGGATGAGACCTCCATAGTGATAGCAAAGAAGGAGCAATAATAAAGACTATAAGGCAATCAATGCCTTGTGAAATGTATGGCTTTTGGGGAAAAGAAAAAAAATGGGGTAGGCACATATTCGCAATCTCAGCATCTGGGAAGCAGAAATGGGGGATTGCTGCAAATTGGAGGTCAGTTTTATCCACAGAGACAGGACTGCAAAGACCCTGCCACCAAAACAAATTCATAAACAAAAATAAACAAACGAAATGAAGGCCACAGAGCCAGAGCTTAAACTGATTCCTCTAATGGAGCGTCTGAAAACTCCAGCTTAGTGAGACGCTCAGGTGTGAGCATGCTATCAATGTCATCAGGACTGTGTCGTGTTTTTCAAGCATGTCTCCAGCAACCACACACGCTTCTATGATTTTAAATTTATGCACTATTAAGAATGGCATGAGTACTGTAAAGGGCTTGGCAGTTAAGAGCATTTGCTGTTCTTGCAGAGGACCCATCTTCAGTTCTTAGCACCTATATGAAGGTTTACAACCACCTATAACTTCAGTTTCGGGGGACCCAATGCCTTCTTGCCTCCTCGGGGAATACACATTCATGGTTCATATAGACATGGAGGCCAAATACTTGTACATATGAAATAAAAATAAATGAATCTTTCTTCAAAGGAGTACCACGGATTAGACTTTTTGGTGATGGTCTAAATGTTGAGTTGTGAGCCCTACCCATCTTGTTGTTTCTGACTCTTAAAATTTTGGATCACCCTTTAAAAATACATTAGAAAAAAATATATTAGAAGTGGTTCCTGTACCCACACCCACTAAATTTTTAAGATCATACATAAAAGATGGTGATCTCACAATGTAAGAAATGATCATCTTCAAGTTAATTCATGTGGATAGAAGTCTGATTATTATTGATCACTTCTAGGAGACGCTGACTGGGGACAGCAGGGAGCATTGTGAAATGATGGATATGTTCAATATTTTGGTATGCATTTAGCTATATAAGTATATAAAAATATAAGTTAACATTAACCTGGATTCTTCATACTCAAGACTTGTGCTATTTCCTATGCTTGCAAAGGTTAATTTAAAAATAAAAGCAAAGATGAAGGCTGGAAAGTTGGTTCAGCAGCTAAGAGCAGTTGATATTCTTGCAGAGGACCTGGGTTCGATTCCTAGCATCCATATGGTGACTCACAACCATCTATAACTCTAGTTCCAGGGGATATGAAGCCCTCTTTCTTACTTCCAGAGGTACTAGGCATGTACAGGATGCAAAGACATAGATGCAGGAAAAACGTGCACATCCATAAAATATAATAAAAATAAATAAACATTGAAAAATTAAAAGTAAAGACAATTGATTTATAAAAGATATGGAGTCTTGAGCCTGATATGTTCAAGTTTCCTTTATGGAAGAAAGGTGGCTACAACATCTTTGTTTGTTTGTTTTTTTGATGGTGCTGAGGGTTGAATCCTGTGCTCCATTATTGGAAATCAAGCACTCTACCGACTAAGCCATATCTGCAGCCTATAGTATCTTTTTTAAAGCTTAGCGTATACTTAGGATCCAGTGGTACATAGGGACCCTGCAGAAGTCCATCAGCTTCTGCCCTTTTCAATAGCTAGGGAATGAGCGTGTAATTCTGCTGTGGTAGATGGAGCTCGACAATGCTGGAAAACTCCATTCCAGGGCGAAAACAAGAAGGAAAAAGTGGGTACAAAAGTCACCCCGAATAACATCCCATTTCCCTACCCCCAAACATATGAGCTATGTGTTTATAACCTGAAGCTGGGGTTAGGGTCATGGCTGAACCATAAAGCTAATTTCTTGAAAGAATTATTTCTTCTGGCACTCCAACAAGAACATCAAGCCAGCAAATAGCACGTAGCTAAAGATAATCGAAGGCCTGCGGGGGAAACTGAGAGGGGCCGTCTCAGTCCCTCATACTCATGACCTTTTCTGTTGGGTCACAGCCAAGAAAGAAAAACCAGAGCTGCAGGCACGTCCATCCCGGCGACATTTCCTCGAGTGCCACCATGCCAGAGAGACAGGCACCTCCCTGTGGGTTGCAAATGAGTTTGCAGGACGGGGCACGAGTTAATTAGCGCACTCGGTTTGGGGAAGTTGGTGACAAGCTGCCACTTAGCATTTGGCTGGTCCCTTTCTGAACAGGTGGCAACTGACTGACAGGGATTCTCTGAAGTGGAAGGGGGACATCTGTGTTTTTCAAACTACAAAATAGTGGATGTTTCCAAGTCACACATTTGGGAAAACAGCTGAACTGCCTTTGAGTTCTTCATGTTATGGTACAAATGTGTACCTGATAGACAAACATAGGGAGGTGCAGCTTCCCCCCAGGTCTGAAGGAAACTAATTTGCAAAATCCCAGACAGGAGCTTCACAAATGCAGGCAAAGGATGTTGGTCTTCTAACACCTCAGCAATTTAGAGAAGAAAACACAGAAGGAGGAAAAGCAGACACAGGCTTATCACAAAAATCAAATTGGCAATGTTTTTTTGTTTGTTTGTTTTACCTAAAGAAACACACACACACACACACCATAGGTTTCTGGAATAGATCTGTTTTAGGTTTCTGGAATAGATCTGTTTTAGCATTAAATATACCAACTGATTCAAAAGAAAAGCTATTCCTACAATCGTGTAAAACAAAATAGTTCATAAGGCGCTCTCTAATTCTAGAACACTTCATTAGCAGCTCTCTGCCCCAGCCCCATCTCTGAAACATACGATGGGTGCTTATGATTTATGAGTCACCATCAACAATCAGAGCCATAGCCGGATTGAAACTGACAATCAGACTAGGTATCTAAATTAAACAGGAATATGAGTCTCTTTTGAAGGCTCCATCATACACCAAGAATTCTACAAAAGATACCATGACATTTATTGAGAATACCTCAGAGAAGGGCTCAAACTGTGAACGGAATGGAAAACATCTCAAAGAGCTCTCAAAATTAATTAGAAAAATTAGAGGACACATCCATCTCCCTCCCCCACAATCCTGCAGTGACTTTCCTTGCAAGCGTCCTCTAATTTTTCTGGTCAGCCTCATTTTGTTTTGATGCCAGGGCCAGAGTAAGGAGACGCAAGAGGGGACCAGGGGCTGCTGACACCTAGAAAAGAACTCTAAGGGAAGGTTTCACTGTTGTTATATAAGATTGAAGAAAGAAATGAAGAGCCATTTGATTTCTTTGAAAAACTGGGCCTCCCTAAAGTAGCTTTTTCTGATTCTTTGCAGGAAGAGTCAAACTCTGAAAAATGGTAAAAGAATTTTAAAGTCACTGCTTGGGTATAAAAGGGCCACAGAGTAAGGGACCTATGGTTAGTCCCTTTGAATATATAAATAGAAACATCTAAAAGGTCATTAAGGAGAGGAGTTTGGAAATGCAGATTTCCCTCTCGATTTTCTTCGAAGTCTTGTGTCCTATGCCAGAAAGACCTGCCAGGCAGCCTTATGTTACTGACTCTGGAACATCGAATGATTAAGTGTATTAGGCAGAAGTCTGGAAAGCTTGCCATGACTAGATTCTCTTTGGAAAAAGTCTCCGTTCTTTCTTCACAACTTACAGCCCCAGTCGTTGCCCAAAGGCTCAGAGCTGGATCCTGGTCCCAAGACAACCACAGATATGGGGCAATGGCCCATAAGTGGCCTGGCCCCCAAGAAGCTTCATGTGGCCTGTGTAACAGTAACATAGTTAACAGTAACATAGTTAATGACCTTTTAGAGTCTTTAAGCCTGAGAACTCTGCAGGCCACATGGAGCAGAAACCACGTGGTACCCTGAGTCCTCAAAGGCAAAGGGGAAGTGTGGAGATGGGAGGCTGTAGGGGAGTAACGGCAAATGCTTAGAAAGAGGCCAATGAGTCTATTAGACACCCAGGCTTGAACGGATGGATACCATGTTAGAAGAGAAATGAAGGGATGACTGGATCATGCCATGAGATGTGGGTGGCTGCTAGCCCCTTACAGCTCCCTGAAGTCCCTGTGATGTTGTATTTGATGCCTGGCTGTGCACTGGCAAGAATCGTCTCAGTTCTCTGAGTCCTGTGGAAATAGACTCCATCAAGGGAGAGATCTCAGAGCATCTTCTTGTCTCTGAGAGGCCACTTTGTGACACGCAGCATCAATGTTCTAGCCACCGTGAGGAGCCCTGGCCATGATGCCTTCACTCTTGTACCACAGGGCCTCGTGGCCAAGCCCATTGTGCTGTGTTTACTCAGAACTTTCAACACCTTTCAGCATTCCCCAGGGATGCTGCAGGAGCATCTGTCCTGTGACCTGCAGGCTACATGTGTTGCAAGAGAGTCATGAATTTGGTACAGCAAAAAAAAAAAAATTCTAATTTTTACTGAAAATGTTTTGATATTTTATCTTTTGAATCTTTTGGCTTTAGGTGTTCTGTTCTGTTTTGTTTTTTTTTTTTTTTTGTAACTAGATCAGACAGTTTTTAGGCATGCACTTTGTAGATGACAACTTCATGTCCTGATATCAAGGGGTTGGATACCTCTGCCACAAAGAGTTAAACGATGTAACCCTGGAATGGGAGGTGGCATTCAAGTAGAGAGCCTGTGGCCTGAGGACCATCTCAGTTTCAGTTGCAAAATATTGGTAGCCGTGGGGATAAGTTAGTGGCACTTGTCCTATGTGTACTTAGTTGATTTACATTACCCTCTGGGGTCTATATCTCTCAGTGACCAAGGCAAACAGCACTAGCAATACAAGGTAAGCTTGGAGGGACCTTTGCCCCGAAGATCTCTATGGCATTGGGTATACATATGGCTACAGGTTTCCTTCTGGCCAAGATGTCACTGTGCACATACACAGGCTCAGTGTGAGGAATGCCACATGAATCCCGTCTAAATAATGCAGGTGGCTACACATATCTGCTTTGTGGTGGTGGTGGCTTCTCCTTCTCCTTTCTCCTTCAGCCCATAAATAGGCTCTTCGGACTGAAGACCAATGTGTCTATTATAGTGTTGGGATTTAACTGGGTAGACAGTTTACTGAATGGGAGTATGGGGGAAAAAACAGAAAGAGATTCTGTCCTTGATGGTCAAAGATATCCAATGTATAAATATATAACTACACAAAAATATGTCAGGAAAAATAAGAAGGAGGGTATGTAGAGCGTGTCCACTTTTTGGGAAATGTTATCAACTGGATTGCCCAGTTTGAGACCAGTGTCAATGAATACCTGGCTTGCATTTCTTCGCAATGCTTTTGACACATTTCTTTGAAAAGTCAAATGAAAAATTCCAATGGAACAAAGTAGGGGATGTGTTCTCCTGAGGAATAAATGAAGGTGACGCTTGTTCATTTTCTCAGGAAGAGAAAGAGGAGGAGGAAGGATCCCTCTCTGCCTTGGACACTGGTTTTATTCTAAAGACAACAGTGAAATGGTGTGTATAGGAAAATAGGCTTATTGTCTGAGTCAGTGACAGAATTAATAAAAGCCCAAGGAATAAATAAACAGGATGGAAAACGCTGCTACGGTTCTCAAAACTCCCCATCCTCTAAGCATTTCTCATGTTACCCTCTTCCTCTTTTTGGTGCCCACCTCAACACCTCTACCCACTCCCCAGCTTTGGAAGGAAAGTGCTGCTTTAATCCCAATGTTTCATTTTAATAGCAATAGAATAAGCAATGGCAGCTGACAGGATGAAGGCTAAAATGGAAGAATCCACGTGAGGATCTGTGAGAGTGGAGAAAAACAGAGTTCGCCCCTCCACTCATCACCAAACTGCTTTTTTATTTTTATTTTCCTTCGGCATCAAAGTCTAGCTGGGCTTCAAAGCCAGTTTCTCCAATATTTTTTTTCTAGAACCAACCATATATTGAGTGTGCACAAAAACATGGCAGCATTTTTTTTTTTAAAAAAGGTAATTATCAGAGGGAAGGAAAGAGAAGGAAAATAAGGAGAGATGGCACGAGGGAACCAGGCCAGATGAAGACAAAGCAAGGCGCTTAACCCACCTGGAGAGCAAATCGGACCAGCAAGGCGCTCTCAGCCAATCGCCGGGGTCTGCGGCGGGAAGAGAGTCGGCATGGGTTCATTTGGCCGAGGAGTGTGTTTCATAAACCTTACGGTGCTGCTATGAAAGCTATCAGGATCTTCCCACGTTTCCTGTCACTCCGTGGAGACGGGCTGCTAGAGTGGGGGTTGGGGGGAGGCCGTGGGGAGAGGAGGTGGAGGGGGAAGAATGGTTAGGTGACTGGAGGGAGAACGGACTCTGGTGGTGAGCAGAATCATGCAGGCATTTATTTTAAGTGCATATACAAAAGGAAAGGAGGGGGAGTTTAAAAAAAAAAACACCCAGTGTATTCCTTTTGGGTCATGTGAGGGAGCCGCTGGCAAAGATAATAATATATGAGGGAAAGAGAGAAGGGGAGAGACAGGGGGCTGGGCAATAGGCTTTCTATTATCCTGGGTACGGTGAAGCTCACTGAGGCAGCTGGAAGATTAAATTAAATATTATATCTGCTGACCCTATTGCCATGGTTACCGGACAGCGGAAAATATTAATCAACCTAAGTCTTTTCAGATGAATGTGCGTGAAGAAATACAATAAATATAAATATATATGTATGTATGTTCCCCCTGCTCCACTGTCTAGATGCGGAATGGCAGCGGGGCGCACCACTTGATAGAAGAGATAAACAAATAACAAACCCTGTCTGGTCCCTAGGAGCTGGGTGAGGACACTCCCAGGCGGCAGGGCCAGGGGCATGGGATTGAGCGCGGCTCGTTCTCTCTCATAGGCTTGTTCCTGTAACCGCCCCCCGCCCCCAGCTCAGTGAACTATCCCCTCCGACGTGAGGACCCCGTTAAACAGCTGCTTGCCTTTCCATTCCAAGGATACCTGCCCACTTCCGCCCAGCCAGTCACCCATATGCCTGGACTGATTCTGACCTACACCGAAGGAACAAGAAATGGGCACAAGACACACGGAAATGAAGACAGTCGCCCAGAAATGTGGGACAAAAAGAAATGAAGATAGTCCAGTCTATATTGTGATAGTTCCAAACGCCCAGCTCTTAATGACTCCCTGGAGTTTACTAGAGAGCTTCAGCCCTCAGTCTGGTCACCTCAGACTCTAGGCTTTTGCCTGTCACATCACTTCCTGTAGCAGACAGAGCGTGATTGTCCTGCCTGCCTTGTGAAGGACCGTCTCCGCTTCCAAGATATAAAGTGTGAGGTGGGAAACGACAATGCAGAACCCGGGAGCAGAGACAGGTTAACACAGGTTGGTCCCCCGAGTCGAATCTCTCTCCCTGTCAACACATGAGGATCGGCACGTGGCTCTTAAACAGCTCTTTGCTTCCACTCATGGGCTTTTGCCTTCCTACTACGTGCAAGGCTCCTCAGTGGGAGTTTATTTTCTAAGACAGCACAGGTTCAGAAGTTCCTACTGTGGTAAGTGATAGCTGAGAGTTAGAAAGGGGAGGACTTTGAATTTAGCTCATTCAAACGACCGCACTTTGCAGACCAAAATAATAGATCCCAGAGTTGGCAGGGAGAGCCATAGGTCCACTCCTTAATAAAGAATGGGTCCTGTGGAATCTCAGAAGCCCTGGCCTGACTCGAGAGGCCAAGGTTGTGTTTGTTTTCAGAAAGTGTTACTGACTCCAAGACAGCCCCCAGGTGCCCTTTGACCTACACCTTCTGTATAAGGATGTCTAAGAAATCCGATGGTGAGGCAATATTTGATTTTTCCTACCTCACTCCTCCACACCTTCCCACCTCCGTGCAACTCCCTGGCACACCATGGGTCGCAGAGAAATGGCTTCCTGATTTTTGTTCCCCTCTTGGCTATCCCGGTTCTTAGGTTAACATAGAGTCCCAAGAAAATGCTCTGAAGTTTAGTACAGACTACCTAGCTAGCAATGCCTATAGCTCTAACATTTCAATACCATGAGACTAAAGCAGATCTCTGGCATGGATCTGACTAGGATACCTCCTTGTTCCGAGTCACAGTTCAGATGGCTTCTCTCTTAGTGAAGCCTTCACTCCATGGAGTCTTGACTGAGACCAATCAGCCTTCTCCTTCTGCTTAGGTGCCATCTTGCACAGCAGGTGATATTAACTTGGTAGCTAAGTCCCCATGTGCAGCCACAGCAGCCATGGGGTCCTAGCAGATGACAGGAGACAGCAGGTTGTAGGAGCCTGTAAATTATTTCCCCATAGTAACAGCAAGATTACACCTTTTAATATTCACGCAGCCTGGGAGAGTCCTTGTCTGACAGAACGAAGGTAAAGGTGTATTTTGTGTCTAGAAATCCATTCTAAACCAGGCAGCGTATAACGGACAGCATTACCTATAGGACTCTAAGACGACCCTCTTCATCTCCGTCCACAGATTACAAAGCCAACATGTCTTCCTCCATAGGTCTTTGTCTCTAGGGTTTCCCGTTATACACTGACACTCCTGGAACCCGTTTAATACCCATTCCGGTTTTAGAAAGCCTTGGTGTCCGAATGTCTGCATAAAGCTTTTTAGATTTCTTTAGATATCCACCACCTGACTCCAGCAGGTGTTTGATGAGGGTATGCATAAAGTGTCAGGAAAGAAGGGTTCAATAGCAAAGTAAGGTGGAGTAGAAGGTCCAGGTTGGGCTGTGTTTACTGTTTACACTTTGACCCCGAGTCTATTGGCCAAATAACTTGAAGTTCAATATCGAATGCTTTTAACCCCATAGTGACCTCTGGAGGAAGTGTCCACTCCAGAGGACACAGTGGAGAACATACCAGATTCTCTATCAAAGAAAGCCTGAAATTTGTTTCTGTCACTTTTTAATTGTATGATTACAGAAAAATTTTAGTCTCCCTGATCCTCCGAGGCCTTGTTAATTATGTGAAATAGTTACCTCATTCTTGCAAAATTTTTTGAGTTTGAGTTAAATTGGTATCTGACTATACTAGATGTTCAATGAGTGTCAGGCCTAAGCTGCAGGGGGTGCAGGGGTGATAATGTGGTCCTTTTGGATGTGCACAGGGTGGACACTATGGTATCAATGTTAAATGATTTTGCCCCAATATCTATTGACCCTCATGGGAAATCAGAACCATCGCGGCCCACACAGCATGCTAAACAATAGTGAATCAAAGCTTATAGAGAACTCTGTATACATTTTGTCTTGAATTCAGGGAACACTGTTCTCTAGGTCCTGACTTTCTCTGCACAAGGAGTGAGATGACATATGAAGCCAACATGCTTAGGAAGAATTTTTTCAAATATAAGATGTAGTTAGATTATATGCTACGGGTCATTTGCTTGCTCATCTTCATACATATTTTACAGAAGAAGGAGAAAGATGAAGAAATGAAAGAGGAGGAAGAGGAAAGAAGGAAGAATAATAAAAGGAGGAGGAAAAGAAGAAGAGGAGGAAGAAGAGAAAGGAGGAGGGGAGAAAGAGGAAAAGGAGGAAAGAAAGGAAGAAGAGGAAGAAGAAAAAGGAAAGGATGAAGAAGAGGAGAAGGAATAAGAGGAAGGGGAGAAGGTAAAAGAGGAAGATGAAGGAGGTGAAAGAGGAGAAGAGAAGACAAACAATTAGGGGGAAATGCTTAAGTCCAGCAGCGTGGACTCCTGTGGGTGGGAGAACACCATGCTTCCATCAAACACACGTCACTTTGTCCAGCTGTCCTTTACAGGCATGTGAATCTGGCAGAGCAAGCCCAGAAACAGGGCTTTCACTTTACCACGTGGGACCTGTTAAGGCGAATAGTGTGAGCTGAACTTTACTCAACCATGAACAACGCTCAATTCATCCTCCACCATCCAACAAGTCACCATCAGAAACAGCCAAAACCCAATGCAGAGAGAACCGTGTATACTGGAACATGCACGCATTGCGGTGGGGCTTTACTGTCCAGACATGAATGAAATCGGCGGCTCAGTGAGATATCAGTCTTAAACGACAAAAATAGAAAAAGGGTGTCTGTCCTGTTTCATCAAAGGAGGCTGTACTCCTTTGACAATTCCACCAGAATTAGAACTGTGTGGAGGGTCTACAATGTCTTTGAATACATGTCAGGAAAAAAAGATAATCCTACACCAAACTTACAAAAGTTCAAAATATTAACATTCAGGAAAACTTCCAGTTTCTTTGATGGACAGATAAATCCAGGGGTGATGGATCTGATCCACCCCAAATGTCATTTCATAGATAAATGAGAGTGTGCAAAGTTGATAGTCATCTATTGGGTATTCTTTGGGTCTTCCTCCTCTGGTGTGGCTATTTTGATTTTGGTGCTGCTGCTCATGGGGCCATGTTGGCTGGAATGATGACCTATTTGTTACCTAACTCTCATTTCTGTGACAGACTGTCTGACAACAGCAATTTAAAGAAGGAAAGGCTTGCTTTAGCTCTCAGGTTGAGAGTACTGCCTATAATGGCAGAGAAGGAGGGAAGCAAGAGAGGTTCCGGCTGGGGTAGCAAGGATGGGAGGCACTTGTCGTCACACATGTCCCCAGTCAGGAAGCAGGGAGAGATGAACGCAGATGCTCATCAAGCTGGCCTCTTCCCTTTCCCAAGTTTAATTCAGTCTGGGGCCCTAGCCTGTGGGAGAATGTGACCTACACCCAAGGTCCATCTCTCTTTAGTCAGACCTTTCTGGAAACACTGCCAGAGACATACCCAGAGGTGTGTCTCCCGGGTGATTCCAAATTCAGTCACATCAACAATGAAAACTGACCCTCACAGGCAGCTACTAGACTAGAATGTTTTCATGTCAGTTCATTTTTTTATGAAATGTCCTTTCTAATCAAAGGACTTGCACATTCCCCAAAGAACCCACATTTCAATGTTTCTGTAAGTCGTCAAACTTTAATACTGTCTATTCAATTCTTATCTCTTCTGTACATACCTCCTCTTCATCTGTAATTTAAAAGTTTCTTCCACTGTCCATTTAGAATAAAAGTCGCACCACCCAATTTTGCACAATGTCAACCCTGAATACTCTTTAGTGTTTTGTTTCTCCTAAGTCTCAGACAGCTTTGTTGTCTTCTCAGGTTAAATATGTCTAGTGCGTCAAAATTAGACTTTTGTGTAGATTGTTCCTTTTCTTTAGAGCCTGCTGTGTGTGTGTGTGTGAATGTGTGTGCAGATGCACATGTGTACATGTCCATGATGAAAGCCAGAGGACAACCTCAAATGTTGCTCTTCCATGAGTCATTCACTAGTTTTTGAGACAGTGTCTCATTGGCCTGGAACTCATTGAGTACTAGAGTGACCTGCCAGTGAGTCCCAGATACCTACTCTTACCCGTCTCCCCATTATTGGACTTCTAAGTGTGTACCACCGCACTGAGCTCCTTTTCACGTGGGTTCTGAAGCTTGAACTCCAAGTCTTCTGCTTTCAGGGCAGCTCCAAAGTCTGTTTTCTAATAAGCGTAGTGCGGTTTTCTAATAAGCGTAGTAGGTCATTATGACCTAGACTATAATGCCGCTTCTGAGAAGACTTCCCTGATCAACAAGTGTTGAGCGTCCTCTGGTTCTTTTTTACCCCATCATTCCATTTTCATTTCTCTTGCTGCATGAATCATTGTCTGACATTTTCCACGTTGGTTTCCTCGTGGTCTGTTTTATCCCATGGAGGCGTAAGTTCTCTGACAGTAGGGACTGTCTTTGTCACTGTGCTACTTCACCCTCCATCCCTGGCTGCCGGGCAGTAAGTACTCGATACATTTATATCGAGAGATGAGTGCCATGATATGCACCTGTAATCCCAGCACATGAAGCCTGAGGCAAGAGGATCACAACGTTGAGGCCTGTGATACCTAGGAAGACTTTGTCTTAAATAGCAAAGCAAAAATAATAGAAAATAATAAAAATATATTGGATGACCATCCTGACCCAAATTCTGTCATAACTCATCCCATCGGTATTCATTCTGTCCTCCCATAACATCTCTTTGGGCTTAAATTTGTAAGACCATTCATAGCATAGATTTCATAACCAAAGTCCCAAATAGACCACAATAACCGAAGGGTGGGGGCTTTTGTTTGCTTTGGCCTTGGCAGTCCAAAATTAGGAGAAGCAATTAAATAAGCAACTTGTGTCTTGCCAATGCAGATAAATTGCTAAGAGCTATGCAGTATCCAAGCTGCTCAACCCCAGGTGGCAGTGGTTTAGACTCCTGTTTCTCAGAGAGGGGAGTTGGGAAGAGTTTATTTCCTTTGCTTCCTTCCCTAAGGTGAAACTTGGTACATTACAAGCTTACTCTGACCAATGTCTCCCTTACAAAGGCTCTGACATGTAGATCTCAGTGCCATCTCGTATAGACAATCTCCTGTGACACACCCTTCTAACTTTAATGCCTCTTCTAGGGATACATGCCATGGTCGGTTCTTCATAGGCATGGACCACATTTTTGTATGCAGCACCTTTGGCTTTGAGCACTGTTCAGCATTTAAGCAGGGCTGCCCGAATGATGGCCAAGTGGGAATAAAAGTTAATGGAAAAACTGCTTCTACTTATTATAACCCCAGTGCTTTAGAGTTTTCACTGCTTTGACAATGTCTGACACAGGCTTCTGGTGGGAAGATAAATTCCTTTGGGCTCACAGTTTCACAGGTTCTAATCTAGTATGGTAGGGATGGCCTGGCTGAGAAGAGTAGTAACAAGAAGGAAAGAGAGGGCAAGAGAAGGAAGATGAAGGTAAATAGAAGGAAGAAGAGGGGAAAGGAGAGGAGAGAGGCGAAAGAGGTGATAGAGATAGAGATAGATAGATAGATACATAGATAGATAGATAGACGATAGATGGATGATTGATAAATAGATGATAGATAGATGGATGATTGATAAATAGATGATAGATAGAAAGATAGATGGATGACAGACAGACAGACAGACAGACAGATAGATAGATAAACAGTGGCAAGTTCTAGCACCATTTATCCTCCCTATGCCCCAGTCCACAAGACAGTACATGACAGGCCTTACTCTAATTATTCTGCTCTGGAAAGGCTCTTGGCAATATACCCCAAAGTGTGCTTCAGTGATTCATAGCCTCTTCTCAATCTAACCAAGTGAGCAATTACCCTTTGTTAGTTTGACAACTAAAAAAATTTCCTTAAACCATAACACTCCATTTTACACCTCCCCAACCCCCCAAAATCTCACGTTCATCTCATAATGCAGAGAGAGCACTTGGAAACTCTATTTCCAAGAGTTCTATATGTTCACCATTTCTAACATTGTTCAAACCACCAGGTTTAAAGTCTCCCGTGAGTCTCCAGGATAACACTTAGATGTGGCACCCATGAAGTCAAATGAACTGACAGACTTCCAGAATGCAATGGCACAGAATAAAAGTTCTCATTCTAAACAAAGGAGAACAGGAGAACAGCAAGAAAGGACTGGACCAAGCCAGACTAAAATACAGCACTGGGGACACTAAATCCCAAAGACCCATGTCCAACATCTGGAACATGTGGTATCGTGATGTGAACTCCAGTGAACTTGGGAACTGCTGCCCTTAGGCCTTGCCATCTGCAATCCACATGGCTTCTGTCTTGAATTCCCTGCTCTTGCTGTTGCTGCCCTTGGCATATAGTGTCTTGCCTTTGTCCTTGTCTCCATGTGTCTGTCATTTCCAAATCCCAGCATTTTCATTGCAATGCAAGCCTTACCACGACTGCCTCATGAGGTACTCTTTCAGGGACTGCCCATAGGTACTCTGATCCTGTCACCCATGACATGGGCTTCCAAATTTTCCTAGCAAATCTGAGCAGAAACCACCATGACCCTATAACTCTTCTATTTTGTATACTGGAAAAAATAAAACCCCTATCATGCGAATGACTCCGAAGTCTAGCAGCAGTGGAAGTACTAGCAAAGCCACTCTGGACCATGATCACATTGACCTGTGACTACCCAGGGAGCTGAGCATAATAAAACACCCCCCCAAAAAAATCCAGCATCATAAACAGTAGTGTAAGCTGTGTACAGAGTATCCCAGCATTAAAAAAGGACTGTTCTTTTAATGAGTTTATACTTTCACATAATAAACACTGCAGTGAGTGGAATCTCACTGACTTCTGACATTGTAAAAGGTATATTTGACATTAATCGATTTAAAGTGGTCGATTTCTTTTTCACTCTTTTATGACCATGCCTCCTTTATCCTCAACTTTATGTTCACTTCATGTAGCTCAACATGTAAGTTTCTAAACCTCCTCTCTAATGTGTTCACAATTATTGCTGGAAACCTGACTAAAAGCAGCCAACCAGAACCATGGCAAAGCCTGAAGGCTGGGATATCTTGATCTTTATTCCATCCATTCAATTAAACTCAGAGTCCCACAAAGTTTTGGAGTAGACAAGTTATTTATCACGGCATCACATGGACAGTCTCCTGGTTGAATCCTTGCTCCCATCGGAAACCTCAGGAGTACAATCTTTACCACCTACCTTGCTGTTGCCATTCTAATCTTCTGCCCTCCCACCAGAACTCTCCACTAAGCTCGACCAAGAGCATGCTGGAATTTCTTGTGCTACATTCCAAACTTCTCTGAGCCGATGCCAGTTATCTCACTGCATCCGGGAAGCGAAGAGGTTGGATGACACCAAGAACTAGGCATTCTCCCAGGACTCTCAGCCCTCAGGACCTAATCCCTCCAGCTAGGTCCCATCTCCCAAGTAGAGCTACCATAAGTTATCAAGGCTTCTGAGGGACTTTGTATTTTCAACCGCAGCCAACGATATTATTAATCCCTACTGTACATAGGAAGGAATGTGGAAGAGGAAGATCAATATTGCTGTAATTAGTACTGTTACTTTTTACTTCTATTTCTATGAATAGACACTGCTGAAGAAAACACCTCAGCAGGCTAGAAATGTATTTTAATGAGTACAGTGGTTGCCTAGCACCGATGAGACCCTGGATTTTAACCAGTGCATAAAAGCAAGCATTGTGAGATGTGCCTCTTATCCAAGGACTTGGGAAGTGGAGGCAGGAAGACCAACGGAAGTTTCCAGTTATTCTTGGATACAATCAGGTTGAGGCCTTTGCATCTATCATCGATACAGCCACCCAAACCCCTCTGAAACTGATATGGTTATTCCTGCTGTATAGCAACTGACCGACGTTCTAAGGAGAGGACCATGTGTGATTGTCACCACGTCACCTGTGCAAGTATACTAAGATCTGGGACAATATACCATTGACTATTCTGTTTCTCTTGTTCCATGCCTAAAAGTCCAAGGTAGAAGGCAGCTCAGGGGTGGGCCACTTAAGTGGATAATACTGCTACAAATGGATGAATGGGCGGAGAAACGAGCTAGCTATGTGTCTCATCTATGCCAGAAAGGCTGCTGTCTTAGCCTTTTCCCCTATTCCTCTTCCTGAAAATCCCCTATAAATGTGATAACAGACAAAATTTGACAGTGGCTGAACTGGCCTTAGTTAATTTGCTATCTTAATATTCTAGTTTTCTTGTATTCTCATACGTCTAAAAAACTCACATTTTGATAAGTAAAGCATGTTCTAGCACATGCATTATAAAGTGTACATGCCACATGCTTTTTTTTGAGGCTCTTCTGTGGTTTCCCAGAATGCTTTGAATCTCATCGAGGCCCAGAAATGTACTTTCTGAGGGCCCCCCTTCCATGCCTTTATCTACATAACTTTCATTGACCTAAATCGGATTTGTGTGTGTAGACGGGCACACAATGGAGGCTCAGCAAGTCTTGTCATCTTTTTGTTCAACTTCCCAGGCTGCCAATTACCAGTTCTGTAGACTCAGGGATGTGAAGGACACACCATGTTAAATTGGAGCAGAACGCACTGGCTAATGATAACCAAGTCCAATATGTAAAGAGATGCCCAAGCAGCACAGATGGGGTGGAGGTCTGAAGCCAATGAGGCAAGGCTCCAACTAGCAGTAGAGAAGCAGAAGGCTGAGAGAGGAGGAAAAGACAGAGGAAGACAGAAGAGAGGGGTGGCAAACATCACAATATGCAGAAGAGGCTGGGGAAAAAATGTCTTGAAGTGATCTACAGTGAAGAAGAGCTTAGGGGTTATTTAAAATGCTATGGGAGAATCCGGGCCTCTGTTTAGCAGGTATTTCTTTGAGATCTGCTTTTGTCTAACCATTTTGATCATCTGGCCAGCTGTTTAAATGGGGGGGATTGTGTGGCTGGACTGATGGGCTACATCATTCAAACAAACCCACCTGAAAGATGGTGTCGAGACAGTGAACGCATTCCCATCCCTGTGTAAAAGCGAATGTGATGTTTCCAGCAGTTATTCACTATTCATGGACTAGAACACAAAGCTAAGCGATCGTTAGGAAATAAATTAATACTAAAAGACAGAAAGCAGGGAACATAGGTCAACACCTCTACTGCTAACTCTTCACCATCCTCCTGGATGCTAAACCACACACTCTTAAGAGTCTAATACTGTGACTTTTTCAAATGCACTCTGAAATGTTAAACAAGCTATGCCAAACCCCAGCATTAAGCATCGTCACCTCTAGGAAAGAGAACCGCATCAAATTGCTTCTTGCAGCTAGAGCTATCCAGAGGAGATTAAAGCAAAAGATTTCCTTTACAACCAGGGTTTAAATCCCCCCACAATTGATGTCTATGGAACAGTATGGGCAGAGTGTGTATATCTACATATATATATATGTATGCGTACTTACAAACTGCTTATATGAGACACATGTACACACTCACAAAATTGAGGTAGCTTTCAAAATCTCCTCTGGCTTGCTCATTTATTGGCCTCTTGGGCTCTCTAATAGTCTACTGTTTCCGATCATCATTTCTACAAACATCTGGTATCAAACACACTCTCCTCACAGATCTGAAAAAAAATGTTTACAACACGAATAAACCGCATCTTCCAGAATCAAATGCAAATTTAGACAAAATCAATTTAATTTAACAAGTATTTATTTAGCATCTTCTATTTACAAAAAAGGAAAAATGATGCTGAGGAAGACACAGTTGGGTTTTTGCTTTGTTTCGGTTTTGCCTTGGAAGAGTGCATCACATTGTCCAGTGAAAAGGGCAGAAAGTCTGATAGACCAGGGCGATAATGAACACCTATCGTTTCAAACTAATAATGGCCCTAAAGATATAAACATATCTAATCAGAGGCCCAGGGCAACTCTATCTGTGCAAAAACTACCCTCTGACTTTGTGACAACTCTAGAATACTATATAAATCACCACCTCAGAACATTACAAAGCAAGAGATAAAAGTACAACAATGATACAACAAATAAATACAGAAGGATCCCAATGACACACTTGCTTTTCAAAAATATTAGAGAATCCTTTCCTTCAACAATTAATTTCAACTAGGTCTGATTATTGGCTGGTGTGCTGGTTGGTTGCCATCATACACTAGTTTACAGTGTGTTTACTAAAGTAGATCTGCCATGTACCAGTTGAACAACCTCATCAATAAGACACAAAGGCTAACATCTTCCATAAGGGATGCTGTAGTATTTAGACCAGCAAGTGTCATGTAGCTAAGCTCAATAAATGTGAACTAACCCTTAACAACAACAACAGTAATAATGACAACCAGTACAATTTGTTCTACTGAAACACTGTGCCATATCTATGGGAGGCGTAGGAATAGTACAGGCCACCGCTTACAAATTGTGGGGTGGGTGTGTACAGTATCTATGTTTCACACTGAATCCCGTATTTAATCTGGTCCCAAGCCCCCTGTCTTGTTCCACACCACTCTTATGGAATCTATGCCCTGGTAACACTAAGGAAGTCATTGTGAGAAGCCAGAGTGAGAGAAAAGAAAGAAGGAAAACTGAGGGAACCCCAAGAAAATGTTCTTTCCTATTAGTTGGGTCCTAGTGCAGCTACGATGGGTACTCATGCTGACTGCTCCATTCCTGCTTAGTTGGTGTCCTAAATTCTACTGGCAATAGTCATGGCTTGCCAGCTGTAGTGCCTTGGGATGCTAAGTCTGCAAAGGTAATGCTTTCCATAACGAGAACCATCTCTCAAGTGCCTATGAAAAGTCACGCTCCTCTCCTTTCTGCAAAAAGATGCAACAAGTTTGCATGGAAGCCGTGGTTATCGAATGCTGCCTAGATGCTCTGACTGCCAGTTAAACATACTTTCACTTAGTGATTACAGGAAGAATTCCATATTAATCCACCAGTGGTGTTAGGTACTACTGAAACATGGATGTCTGTCATTTTATGCATAATAAAGTCAAAGTTAAAAAAAAAGTTGAGAAACATGGAGAATAAATCAGAAATTTATTGGGATCGTAAAAGGCCTCTCAAGAAGTCCAGACATCGATGGAAGAAGGTAAAGACACATCACAAAGCTGACTTGACTTTCCTCACAACACCGCTGTGAAGAGAGAGGAAGCCCAACAAATGCTTATGCAATTGGTTGGTGATGTCACCAGTTAGTGCAGATTTGGTTTCGTAAGGTGTTTGGTCTTCTTGCTGGCAAGCAGGTCTGCGAAGGGATTGGAAGAGCCCCTTCACTGACTGTGTCCCTATCTCCTGGAGACGGGACAGGAAGAGATACGGGATGGGCCCAGTCAAGGGACCTGGCATCTGGAAGAACTGGCACAGTGGGTAAGAACCTGGGTCATCAAAGTCCATGTCCCTCACTGTAAAGTTCTGCCCGGAGTCTACTCTAGTCCCAGGAAGAGGATTTCATGCCCTTTGGATTTTCTGCTCCCCACCCCATGCAATGGGACTATTTTACATGGTCTCTTAAAGAATGACTTGGGATTTACTACGATTTAAAACTTTTCTTTTCTTTTTGGAGGCAAAATTAACTTATATGCACATGAGAGAAGGTATACACTTACAAGTTTTCAAAATTCATCACTGGAAATGTATAGGATCCTGTACCACTTCAACCAAAGCTACTCCATGATTTCTGAACTGGTGAGCCGGTACACCTTCACTGTATACATACATTCTGCTAATGGTGTATGTGTCATATTAGAGGCAGCTGGGGCGTGATATAGTTGCCTGTTTTGTGTACCCGCACATTCCTGGGAGTGTGTTCCACAGGCCTGGGTGGCAAAATAAGACCTGAGAAGGTTAATCACTGTGATATCTGCCATGTTTCACTTCAACTTGAACAAGATCTCAGGGCTGGGGGAGGAGCTGAGTTATTTCACGTGTCTATTCAGAAAGAAGGGAGACTGAGAAGAAAGATTTCTCTTGCTACTTCAAGAACTTACTTTTCCTCGCCTCACACACACCTCATGAAGAATGTACTCTAAGCTTTATGAAGACAAACCTCAAAATTGGAAGAGTTAGATAATCATATTTAGAGGTCCTTCATTGAAAGCATGCGGGGCAGGGGTTGAAAAGCTCGCACTATCTCATTGACTGTGCACAGGGGGATGATGGGCTGATGTTGGAGAGTTTGGGGGAAAAAAACTGGAAACTTACAAACTCTCCATCATTGCACCTGAAACCTTTGGATGCTTTTTTTTTTCCTTGATAGGGTTTCTTGTAGCTTTGGAACCTGTCCTGGAACTAGCTCTTGTAGACCAGGTTGGCCTCGAACTCACAGAGATCTGCCTGCCTCTGCCTCCCAAATTAGGATTAAAGGGTGCGCCGCCACCACCAGGCCACTTTTGTCTTATCATTGGAACTGCACATTAGAGAAATGAGCATCGGACAGCTCTGTTTACACCAGTAGTGAATGTCTGATACCAATTGCTTGGGGGATTGGAGAATGAGGGATTTGAATAGAGGGCTTTCTCTTCTGTCAGCTAACACCTTCCAGTAGGCAATTCAGGACAACTTTGCAATCTCATATGTATGAGGTCCAAGCATTTCTGACCATTTTTAAAGAAACATAAACACATTCTTTCCTTGGTATTTGGCTCTCTCTCAGAAAAAGGCAGGCAGTCCTCTGGAATTACAGAACTGTCATGCAGGCAAGATGATGGACAAGAGTAAGTCCAACCCCTTCATTTAAAACTGATAGATGTTGATGGTTCTTAAGAACGGTGGCTCTTTAACACTGAGAGTGAGGGGGCATGAGGATGGGAAGGGAGGCCTCAGACGTTCAGTTTTGTGGATTTTCCAAGAGACAGATAGGCAAAGGGCAGAACTCCTTTTCATGGTAGTTCCCTTTAAACCAACTCCCAGACTACTAAGAACCTTCTGGATTCTCATGTTTAGATCAATTAATAAGTGAATGGATGAATCCCACCTCTTAACACATGGCTTTTTTTCTTGAGTACGAGACAAACTATTCCACTCGGTATGGCAAAGAGTTCAAAATGAAATTGTAATGTCCTTGGCCTCCCAAGCTCTTTCTTGTAGGGCTAACATTGGCTCCAACTCCCATTAGGGTTAGCATGCATTTCTCCCTCTGCTTTCCCTGGCATTTGTGTTATCAGGAGGTTTTCTAAATCCATACATGGTCTTTCCATAGGTCGGCTCAGGACAGAAGAAATATGTGTACCATTTCACAGACAGTCAGGGATCTGGGGAATTTAGGCTGTATCTTTTCTCTTTGCCCATTCCCTTCTGCCAACTACTCAATGTAGCCAATTTGGTCACATAAGAAGGACAAGATCCAAGTTCAAGGAGCAGCTGGGACCAGCAGAAGCACTCATGCCATTAGACCTGGGGGGAAATACCTGCATGAGGCAAGCACTGTTCATCAATGCTAAATAGACACAAGTTGGAAGAACTAAAACCAAGACCCAACTGGCCAACACTGCCTCTCTTCTACCATATGGGGTCCTGTTGGTGATTTCTCTTTGACATTTTGGCACACGCATTTAGTAACACTATCAAATGTTTACATACTAGTGGGAATAAAAGAATAAGTCACAGGAAAAAAAAGTCACAGACATGTCATCGTGGGAATAAAACTTTGCACACAAAACCCAGTCATAAAGACCTGAAAGGGCTGCATAGGGGCATATGGTTTGCTTCCTTGCTATTAGTTAACTGGATGCATCTCCCTCTGAGTTCTTCTGTGAACTCAACTGCAACACTATAAAGCAACGAGAATGTTTATCTTGCAGGAAAGAGCTTCCAAAATTTGTTGACTTAGTTTGAAGAGAAGCAAACAGGGACTGGGGTTTGGCTCAGTTGGTAAAGTGCTTGCCTTGCAAGCCTAAGGATCTAAGTTCAATCCCCAGTACCACATAAAAAGGCACATGTGAGCATGTGCTTACAATCCTATCCCAGGGAAGATGGAGACAGCAGATCTGTAGGGATAGCTAGCCAGACAGCTTGGCCAAATGGATGAACCCCAGTGATTGACTTTATCTGAAAAGCATCACCAACAAAAGTAATGGATGACTCCTGAGGAACGGCATAAAAGGTTGTCCTCTGACATGTTCACATGCATGTAAACACACACACACACACACACACACACACACACACACACACACACACACACTAGAAGATAAACAAATAGAGAGGAATGAGAAAACAATCTTCTACCGGACAAAAGGCGCTTTATTTCAGGTACAGAGAACATCTGTCTTGGTCTGAAGGTACAGTTTTAGCCCCACGTTCACATGCCCCATGATACCACTAGGCCTAAAAACACCATCATAAAAGGTATATGGAGGAGCAGCCCCACCCTTCCCCATTTCTCTCAGGACCAGCAACCAATATCTCCCTGACCTCTTAGACAGACCCAGAACGGGTTCGTGCTTAATCACTCATACACAATACCCCCTTTGCAGACTTTTAATATTTCCAGTAATTTTTCTCTTATGAGTTTTGAGCTAACGTAATTCTCAAGACGCTTCTCTTGTAAGCCTTACATCAGCAGAGGCGAGAGCGGCGTGCTCGGAGACAAAGCCCGGAAGCAGCACGAGACTCGAGATTTACCCTGAGCTCCTGGCTCTTGGTGGCCTTAATGACAGAGCTTTTAACTTTGTGAAATCCCTGCCTCTCAAACAAAGACGTGATTAAAAGACGGTGGGGGGAGGGGAAAGGAGTATAAAGATGGAGATGTACAGGAGGCCAGTTTGGTCCCTGTCCGACACACAATCCATTCCCGGCCAGGAAAATGATTGCTGTACAATGGCCGGCCTGGCCAGCCCAGGGCAGCTGCGCGATATAAATTGTCAGCAATGACCATAAGCACTCAGAGAAACAATTTAATTCCTCACTTCCGCCATCATGGGCTGATATATTCTTTCAAGGTCATTACCCAAGGCTAGAAGGGTCGCTTGATTAATGAGTGACAGGCCCAATGAGGGCCAGCGAGCTCCAGCAAGGCCTTATATTAATTAGACAGAAGCCCAGGAAAATAAATGCTCCTTAGGAAGGAGGGGCCAAGCCTTGGGCAGAAGCTGTGACCTCGTCACCCCCACCCCATTCACCCCACCAAAGATAACACCCTGACCTTGATCTTTAATGTTAGACTCTCACTTCATTTTAAAACCTATAAAATACAAAACATAAACCAGGCTTCGCTTCATATTTAAAATGACCCAGGCCCTGGCCTCCGCTTTCCACACCAGCTTCGTCTTACCCTCTCTCACTTAGCTATTCTAATTGATTGGTTAATTCTGAGCGGGAATGAGAACTTCTTACCATGAACTTCACATCTCCAAAGCAGCTTAGACCATGCTGACCTAGCCAAGGGAATTGGGGTGGGGGTGGGGGTGGGGAGTGACGCTTCAGTGTTTGAACCCCAGTGGCTAATAACGCAGCAATTGCTCTTTAATAAAATGTCATTATCTTGCTTAAGGAGTTAAGGAGATTTGGCACTAACAGTGGGTTTGGAGGGCAAATGGTCATTTGGAGCAGAAGGGGCTTAAAGGTAGCCTCTGCTCCTTAGGCAGCACACTGTATCTCTTCGATTACAACCATCCGTCAATCCTTGCTTAAAAAGACACAAAGGAGTAAATTCCCACGGGATTTTAGTGAATGTGAAGTACATGATCCCTATACCTGAGACAACCGGATGCAAAGGGAGGTTCCCTCCCACCAGCAAGCCAGAGTTATCTTGATTCCATGGACACACTTCTTATTTCCACCCCTAATCCTGTTGGGAAAGCAATCAGGCCATTGCAGGAGGCGCCCAGAGCCAGGCTAGACACGTGTTTCATTTTCTCTTAAATCCATCACTATTTCACAATGCACGGGCTAGGAAGGTGAGAGGCTCAGGTGGCACTCAGGGAACAAAGGGTGGTGGCTAAAAGTTCCCAGAAAGAGGCTCTGCTCACCACGGCATCCTCTTGAAATGGAGACCAGAAATTTCACTTTGCAAGGGGGATGCTTCTATGATCTCCTATTTAGCACCACCTTCTGACTCAATACTGCATGCACACACAGGCAAGAGACAGCTCACAGGTGGTCTTTCGGGGACCCCTGGGAACCCACTATGGCCGGCAGTGTCTGAGATCACGCGTAACCAACCCTGGAAGTAGAGTCCTCATGTCATCTCTGCCTTTGGGTTTGAACAGGACCAAATGAAACATTTTGATCCAGCAGAATTCACTGACCTCGGTGCAATTTTCTTTGGTAGTAAGGTTGCTAAAAGGTTGTGACCTCCACAGCCTTGCCCTAGCGTTCTCTCCGAGCCTGCACACCGGAGGAGTAACCCGCCATGGTGTGTCTCCCTCTGGACCAACCCTCAAGGCCAGTCATCTATGACGTCAGAGGACCAGTGAGGACCCAGAACATGTGACCCACCACTGAAAAATCTGGAAACAGATGTACACCTCCTGTCTTAGCAGCTTTTCCCTCGCTGTGATAAGACACCCTGACTATGGCAACTTAGGCAAGGAAGAGTTTATGTGGGTTTGTGGTTGCAGAGGGATAAAGAGTTATCAGACTGGGATTGTGGCAGAATAAGGAATTGAGAGACCACATCCTTTACAGCAAGCGCAGAGCAGAGAGCGTGAACTCCAAATGGAGAGAGCGCTAATTCTCAAAGCCCATCTCCAGGGGTGTACTTCCTCCAGGAAGACCATGCCTTCAAACCCTCCTTCCCAGACACCACCAAGTAGGGATCATGTGTTCAGAGACTCGAGCCTATGAGGGACACTTCTCATTCAAACCTCCACTCAAGCCTTGAAATGGCAGACCCTTCTGGGGCCCCCTTACTCGCATCCTCATGAAGTACTCATAGGCACTAAGCTAAGCTACACTCACATTCCTCACCATGGGAAATTGAACCTAGACATTTGTTGTTGGAGTTGTCGAATTATGGATTAATGGATACAATGCGCGCGCGCGCGCGCACACACACACACACACACACACACACACACACACACACACCACTGACCTGACCAGCCCTCTCTGACGGTGTGCAGAACAATCCAGCTGCTCAGGGCTATCCAACTCTCCATAATGGAAGCAGTTCTTTGGAGTGGAATGTTATTATGGGAGATAGCCGCATGGATTTGGTTTTACACACTGGATGGGAAATTCTAGGCATCATCCACATATTGTGGGCAGTGTGCTCTACCTTCTCAGATTTCATAGTCTGGAAAGATGTCGGGTCATTATCAGGTGCGGTTATTATAGTATACTTTACATCTCTGGTCCACTGTCCTTGACGGATATCCATAGAAGTACTAGCAACAAATTTGCAAAGATAACTTAGGCACTTATTCATCCATCCATTTCTCCATCCATCCATCCATCCATTCTTTTATATAGTCCTTCAGCAAATATTTATTGAGCATACAAAAATTGCTTTACAAGAGACATAAAAACTTATTCCAGGTGGTTTATGTCTTTGAGGAGTTTGCAGTCACAGCATGGATGATTATAGGTGAATAGTAATTACTGGAGTCTAAAGCAGGAGACGATAAATACCTCAAGAGTAGAAAAGTACAGCAGGAATCTCCGCGAACACAGGACCTTGCTTTGACTTAGGGGACCTTAAAGAAAGAATGGACAGATACAGTAACCGTAAGGAATGGACTAAGCATACATTCTTATTTCCAAAGTAGTGACGATTTGTTCATCACAGTCTCTTGGATAATCTAGATTTGATCAATACCACAGTTTGTAGGTACAGAATCCAAGAGAATTTGTGTCTGAATCCGGAAAGAAAAGGTAGCAGACACCATGGGATGCACAGAGGACCTCAGTTTCCTGGCACTGGCTGTATTACAGTGATACTTTTCTCAATGTCAACATCCTGAACACAGAACAAGCAGCTGGCTCTCCAACCTCCTGAGGTGAGAGAGGCAAGTGATGTATTTCCAGTTACATACCAGCCTTAGCAATCAACAAGCTAAGGTTTCCTTGGGTGGTTAGGAACCAAATATAAGTATGGTAAGAATGAAGTCACACAGCATAAATACATTATAGACGTTGCGGAATATTTGCTTATATTGTGCAGATGTGTCTTTGTCAAGGTGTCTTCTGATTGGTTTAATAAAGAACTCAGTGGCCAATAGCTAGTCAGGAAGATGTTAGATAGGACTTCTGGGAACAGAGACTTCTGGGAACTTCTGGGAAGAAGAAAGGTGGGTTTCTCCCCAGCCAGACATGGGGAAGAAGCAGGAGGTACAAAATGGAAGAGAGATAATGACACATGGAAGGACATAGATAAAAATAAATGGATTAATTTAAGTTGTAAGAGCTAGTTGAAACAAGCCTAAGCTAAAGACCAAGCTTTCATAATTAATAAATTCTCCACGTCATTATTTGGGAGCTGGTGGTAGAAAGACTCAGTACAATGGGAAAAAATCCACTTGATGACTAAGCAGCTTTACTCTAAAAGAGAGGAAAATGCACCTAGGGTCTCAATGATCAAGTCGTTGGTCAGTCCTGTATTCCTCTCTCTGTCTTTCTGTCTCTGTTTCTCTGCCTCTCTATCTCTTTATCATCTCTATAACTATCTTTCTGCCTCTTTGTATACAGGTGTGTTACATGCATATGTGCTGGATGCTTGTGTATGTATTCATGTATGTGTATGAATGTATCTATGGATATATATAGAGAGAGGCCAGGAGTCAACACTGGGTATCTTCTACCACTCTTCACTATATTGTGTGTGTGCAGGTGTACACATGTGTGTAGGCACACAAGAAGGCTAGAAGTTGACGTGACATTGTCTTCCTCGATCACTCTCCACAGGGTCTCTTGCTGAGTCTGGAGTTCACCATTTTGCCAGAATAGTAGTCAGTGACCCTCTAGATCTATCTGTGTCCATCCTACTGTGCTGTGGTTACAGACATGTGTTATAATACATGCAGCCTTTACATGCATGCTAAGGATCTAAACCCAGGTGCTAACACCTGTATAGCAAGCACTTTACTCAATGAACAGGCTCCCTAACCCCTCCACATTATTTTTTTTTGAGACAGGATCTCTCACTGAACCTGAAGTAGAGATTTTGATACCAATGCTAGTTGCCCAGAGAGCCCCAGGGATCCTCATATTTCAACCACCCCCCAAAGCTAGCATTACAGATATGTGCCATCATTCCTGTTTTCCCCATGTGTGCTGGGGATCCAAACAGGGGTCCTCATTCCTCTGTGACAAGTGCTTCACCATAGGAGCCAGTTTTACATTCCCAGTCTAGGATCTAACGCTGTTACCCAGCCTCCTTGCACGTGGGTGGCAATTCTGCTACTGGATAGAGACACTGTGAAAATGCCCTGGTTAAGGGCTTACTAGTACTTTCAGGTGAGCCAACAACAATTAGCCTATATAGCAGTGGTTCTCAACTTGTGGGTTGCGACCCATTGTGGGGGGTTAGATGGATGATCCATTCACAGGGGTTGACTAAGACCATGGGAAAACACAGATATTTACATTTTATTCAGAACAGTAGCAAAATTACAGTTATGAAGTAGAAATAGAAATAATTTTATAGTTGGGGTCACTACAACATAAGGAACTGCATTAAAGGGTCACGGCATTGGGAGGCTTGAGAACCACTGCTGTATAGGAAAGAAGAAGAAAAAAAAAATCAAAGAGTTTGATGCCAAAAAAGGGGATTTGAAAAATAAATAAATTGAACCAAAACAAAACAAAACCTATCTTGGCTTTTCTTGAGAATCCAGTTCAGCAAATTTCACTTGTATGATGGCTTCAAAGAGCTTCCCATAAAAATAAATTTCACATGGTGCCTCTGTAGGCTGGCAGGCTACAGTGATCCCACTCAGAGACAGAGCAGCCCATCCCCATAGATGCCACCTTCTTGGAGAATGCTGGGTTTAACTGACTGGCCTGACATCACTCTGACCAATAAAAAAACTATTCAGATATCAAATGGGACAGTGCTGCTAAGAGTCTGCAGAAAGAACCTAGGGAGAGAGGGACACACCTCTGAAGGAGTCAATAGTACTGTAACCTAGATCATAACTCACGGAAAAATAAGTTCCCCATTCTAAACTTCTCATTTCAAGCACGGGAAATGACTGTGAAAGTCATAGTAGTGGCAGACATATTCCAATAGATTTGTCTATTTCTTGGTAGCTTAATTAGGCGATCTGGGGCTGCACATGATGGGAAGCAACAAGATGGTAGAGAATAACTCCCTTGAGATCTAAAATTCATCTCTATAAGGGAATATATTTCTGTGTAGAGTTTTGGATGAACTCCACTGTAGTTGACCGTGCTAATATATTAACAGTGTCACAGGTTAAGTACCCTCCTTGAGCATGTCAAATGTGACCAGGACATCTAGATGTGATTCCATGACTGGAAACCTATTTCTCTTATCAAAGTCGTTAAATTAGCCCTTAAAGTCTTCTATACCAGAGCTTGTAGCACACGCACAAGGCTGCCAACGTACACCGGTGTTGACCTACAAAGCACTGTGTCCTTCTTGCTGTTCTTTGTCTATTTGTTTTGTTAAGAGGCTTCCACAGTGTGAATTTTAACTCCAACATCACCCTTCTGTTTAATACAGACTTCCATTGAGACGATTATGTCGTCTGAGATGCTTGCTTTGTGCATTCACTGTCTGGGTACTTTTCTTGGGGAACAGTGGTGCACTGTTCATTTCCTGTTATGTCCATATCATGGTCTTCATGAGGTCAGGCCTGAATTTTACCCATCGTCATCAACTTAGAGTCTGGGTCAGATAACCAGGTATGGACTTGAACTGAATCTGTTACCTCATTCCGGCTTCACATGTAGTTAGAATCATTAATGTTATATGAGAACCGAAACAAACCTGATGTGAACCTAACAGCTGTTTGGATGCTCCTGAGAAGCAGGAGATATGAAACACAAGTTATAAATTGCTCCAGGTCACAGACAGTGGAGAACTTCCACCGTTAGAATAGTCTATGTTTGTTGAAGGAACTTACCCGTTACATAGCTTCTTCAAGATTTAAACTATTTTGCCTTTCCTAATGGGACTCTTTATTCCGTACCTAATTAGTTTTGGGCTTAGGGCTGGCACAGTCTGGCCACCTTCCATTGCCCTTCAGTGCTGCTAAAAATATACCTGGTGTCTAATATGTCTAGGTGGATCCTTTCCAATGTCTCAGGTCAATATCACCTACAATTCAGATGCCTTTGAAAAACTTTCAATAATAGATCCTTCCTCAAGAAATACTCACCCAGAATTCATCTGTTATACTTGAGAATTTTTACATATGACTGTTTTTAAAAACTAAGGGTATTGTCTTCAAAAGATCTCAATACTAAACCTATAGGTAGAATATTTAGATATTTTAATGTTCATCATTAAAGGTTAACAACTATAGTTGTTCTCGAGTTAACTTTAAAAGCATGTCTCATGTGCCCAAAGGAAAAAGCTCCTTGACCAGGCTGCCTGGATTTGAATTCTGATCCTCCACCTAACAATTGTATTAGAGGGGCTCCAGAAATGGCTCGGTGGTTAAGAGCACTTGCTGATCTTCACAGGACTCGAGTCAGGTGGCTGCCTGTCATTCTAGCTCCAGAGTATCTGGTACCTCCTTCCCTCTATAGGTACCCTTACTCATATATTCATATGTCACGAACACACACACACACACACACACACACACACACACACACACACACACGGTAGGATGAGAAACAATTAACTTTAAAAAATAGTTGGGTAGTCTTGGGCAAGTAATTTAACCTCTTGACTAAGTCTTCTTACTGTGATAGGAATACTAACTTATACCCAGATTGTGACCCTGGACCTCAGTTGAACAATTTATGTTGCTTGGCCATCAGTGTGTTTATCTATTCCATTTTCCACAACAAATTCCAAGATGATCTCTTTCTTCATTAATCTCAAACCAAGGCTTTCCACCGCATCCTCACCCTCAGCTGGGATCCTGCTCTCAACTCAGCCCAGGAAAACGAAGAAAGGTGAAGTGGATTTCCCAAGACGTCTCCGATCACATCCAGCCTGCATCTACATTTTTCACATCTGCTTCCTTTCTGCCACAGACGAATGAATCACACTCTTATCAAAAGATGATCTCTGTGCTTCGTTCTAGATTGAGTCATTCCTGCCAGCCGATGGCTGTATGATTCCCTGCCCCCTTTTCTTATATATCACCAGAACGTTTATTTTCCTCTCTGTACTAGATCATGGGCCTCAGTCTCTTGAGGACCACATCCAGTTTCATGGCTTTAGATACCATCCATGGCCCAGAGACGTCAGAATTTGCATCTCTAGCCTGGATTTCCTCTCCAAAAGTGAAACTTGAATAACTGAGGGGCAGCTGGACATTAAGTTTTTTTTAGACATCTTAGTGTTACCTAAACTTCAGTATTTTTCCAAGTTTTCACCTTTACCATGTCATCTGAGGTTCATACTATCCTTCCACTTACCCCAAAACAAACACCAGTGTTATTCTCAAACTCTCCCTCTCTCATTGCCCTTATCTAACCCATCAGGGATTTTCTTGGCAGTTTCTCAAAATCCATCAACATCTGATGACCCACCACTCTCCTTGTCCATGTCTGTCGCCATCCTGGTAAGACCAGGGGTGCACCAGCTCCCACCTGGGCCAGAGCTGAAGCCTTTTTCCTCTGGTCTGTTCTCAACTGAGAATGCAGGGTGACCCTTTAGGAACGTAGAAGCCATCATGCTACGTAGCTGACAGGGCGATCTGCCACTCTGAGCCTCGTCCTATATGACTTCCCATGTCTCGTACCCTACCCAGGAGGCTCAGCCATGGTGGTCTCCTCAGCTTCTTTGACACAAAGAACCTGTTTGTATCATGGCACCATTACCCTTACAATTCTGTCTGGGGTACAGAGAAAACAACCTCAGGGCTTCGGAGTCTTCAGTTAAATACCTGCGCCTTGAGTTCCACTTTGATCTTCCAGTGAAAACCGCTTCTCTGTCCATGCAGGGACCTTTCCGTTTCCCCTACTTGATTCTGTCTGCCAAACACTCAATGTATACTTGAAGTTCAAATCCCTTAGACACGCCACCAGCACATTCTGCTTGTCCACTGATACGTCACACTTATATAAAACCATATCTGTTGTATATTGAACACAGTAAATATCTGCTAAATAAAGTTAACTCAGTTTGAAAGGCACGTTCTTGAGATAACACGGAATCATATAGGCAATGACCTTAGAATCATACTTAGTAACTATGGCTACTGTTGCCAACATTGTTATCATCACAGGCACCAAACCAAAAGTCCTCAAAGACCTTCTGTGACATTTTGGAACAGGAAAATAAATACATCCCATTTGAACAAAGTTTAAGAAATTTATTTCCTTCAAAAGGAAGGTCTTTAGATTTGTGTAGGCAAAGTCTAGTCCATGAGTGGTGATGTCCTTATCTACTTTGTTCCCATGACCCTGCCACAGAGTGGAATGCTGTTGTTTTTGTTTTACTTTGTTTCTTGTTTATTGTTTTTTGCCTAGGAGAGAGAGCCAGGCCCCACTCCTATCCCCCATAGATAAGCTCCTGTGTTCTAACACTCCGTGCCTAGTTAGCTATCCTATTTAAGGATGTTATGAAACCTTTAGGGGGCTTCTGGGGATGAGCTTGAGGTCTTATAGTCTGCTTCCCTTCCCTGTTCTCTCTTTTCTTCCAGGCTGACGATGCAATGCAATGCCTGGCCTCACATCCTACCTCTGTGCCTTCCCAGCCTTGATGGACTCCAGCCCTCTGACTGTGAGCTGAAATGACACCTTTCTCTCTTAAGTTGCTTTGGTTAGAGAATGCCTTAACTGTAACAGAAGAGAAACTGACAAGCCTTCTGAAGTGGGTAGAGGATATGTTAGCAGTTGTCTAATAATAAAACAAACCAACCAATAACCACTCCCTTACCTACTTACAGTGTCTGACAATTTCCCTCACAGTTGGTTTCAAGGTTATAACATATCACTGGCTACAGGGCCAAAGGGAAGTACACACTAGCACACCTCTATACGACACGCATAATCAAAAGTATTAGTAATTGTAAACTATCTCAACCAGGAAGTGATTCATTTTATATGATTATCATTTAATTACAAGTTTATTTCTTAATGATGGCTCTATTTAACAACTTCCTTGACAAAAACTGTAAACGGAACACTTTCTCAAGAGCCTACGTGAGTGGGCACCAGCACATCATTGGTGAGATCAGAAAGGACACCTGACTGCAGCAACATGCGTCGGAGCCTGCTCCCCAGAAACATGGTCTCGGCTGAGAAAGCCAATCCTTTGTTCTACTGAGATAGGAAGTTGGGAGCGGTGTGCAGTGGTCAATGCACCAGTGAAAGACAGGCTGCAGAGAAACAATAATGATCTACAAAGAGGATACGAGACCAAGAAAGACTTCTGTCTCTGATGCTGGTCATCCTCCTGGTTCTGACTCCAGTTGTTGCAGATGCTTGGCCCTTGGGTTCCACATTCTCTGTATCCTTCAAACAAGTTTTCCGTCAGCATAGAGCTACGGATGGTTTGGGATGCAAGCAAATGCATGTCCTAAAGATACTTTGTGAGCTGGGGTTGGCCTGAGTTACACTGATCTGGTCAATCACCTGATTACTTCCTGTTTGTCAGCAGGTATAGATACCCTGCTGGAAATATAAATCACGGCACAAGGAGCGCACCTCCGTCAGGTGGAAAGAATCCTTCACACCATGACGTTTACTTCAGGAGAAACGGTTTTAAAAAAATTTTTCAAAACATGAATAGGAGTAAAAAGTAGCAGAATGCTTTCTCGGAGGTGGGGAGTGTGGAAGCTGCTGTGCTTCTGCTGCCGATGTTCAATGGTACCCGGATGGACATCGTTGGTCAACAGCTGGTAGGCTTGAACCATTTTTTTAAAATGATTTACCTATAACTTTATCCTCTCAGAGTCAATGCACCATGGAAAGGAAATATCATGCTTTTCGTATAGTGTAAAGGAGAACTCATTATAACTTAATCCAAAATATCTAGAAAGTCACGGATTTTGTGGATTAATAGTATTTTTGTATACATTAAACAATCATACACTGTTATTACATGTATGATCTGAGGAGGTACCCAGGCCATATCTGGGAGAGATCACAGCAGTCAGGTTTGATTCTCTAAAGCTGTCCCTGTCACTTGAGGTTTTCTCCGTGTCACTCCCGTGTCGCCCACGAGAGTGTAGATTTGTCAGAGGCTACATTTCCAGGCTCCGTGGTGGAAGAAACTAATCTTCTGTTATTAAAATGAGAGCAATACATGGTAGGCATACATTTCACCAAAGGATCTGTGTTTTATTATTTGGGAAGATGTATTTGCAGAGGTTAATTCAATGACATTCTTTATTAAAAAAAAAAAAAAGGAAAGAAAGAAAGCAGCCAGCACCGTGAGCAGCAGCCAATCTTACCCACCCTTCAGCCTCATGTTCATTTGCCTTAGGGTTGCTCTGACCTCAGCAGTCTAGAGGTACCAGCAATAAACTATCTATCTCGTCACATGCTGGGTGAAAAAGAGACCTGGCTCAGCCACAGCCAATTGAATTTATCCTCTCTACACAGTGGCCAAGTCTAGGTAGACATGATGCTCCTTGAAGATGTTTACCTTCAAGTCTTCAGCAGCTGATGACTCTGAACTCAGCCCTGAAAAGAGCACCTACCAGCCCGAACAGAAGAAAGCATTTTCTTGGGTTTCCATTTTTCAGTTCCAAAGTCAAGTCTTACTGACTTCATGGCGGTAGGGTGAAGGGTGAGTAACTCTAACGCCTTCAGAAATGGAGGACCTTTATATTTGATGAAAGGACAATGTCTGAATGTCTGGTGGTTCTACAATTAGCCAGCCCAAACCTCTCTCCACCCCGAAAGAAGTTCACTCTTCTGGAGCTACATAAAATGATGCTACAGCCATAGCGACCTGTTCTTATTCCTTATATGTAATGAAGGCATCGGAGTAGATCACCTATGGCCTTGGTGTTGTCAAAACACTAAGGACTTCCTCACCAAACAGTAGTTCCTTTAAATTGTCTCAACAAGATGTTGGTACTTACTGGCAGAATATTGGGAAAAGATGTTGTTTAACGTCACTTGTATCCTTGTCTCCATAGTTCATATATGGGTCTCACTGGCTTTACATGTTTTGGAACTATAGGGTTAGCTCAACTTAGCCATAGTTCCACACCCACGGACCTTTTAAAGGAAGTGTTGTTAAACAACTGTCAATGAAAAGTATTTGGAAAAGTACTTGGGAATGGGGTTCCCACTCAAAGCCCACTCCCTGAGGATACTGAGGGACAAGCATACTGATTAATTATTTTTGTATTCCAATTTTTGTTTTCTGATTACACTATGAGGGTCAGAACCATTGAGAGAACTGACTCCACAAAATTATTCCCTGACCTCCACATGGGCACCGTGGCATGGACATACCACACATATGTCACGTCACGCATACACACTTCGATGACGATGGAGAAAAACTGTGAGATAGAAGAGGTAGGTAATCATGAGAACATTCTGGTTGGCCGTCGGGGTGCACACCTACAATCCCAGAACTCTGAAGGCTAAGATTGAGAGTTGGAGGCCAACCTGAGTTACCTCCCTAGACACTCTCTCAAAATGCAGAAAGAAAGAGCATTCTGAGTATTGGACGTGATCAGGATGTAGTTATCTGACATGTGAACATTTCACATGTGTAACTGTCCCAAGATCATTTTGTTCTCTCTTTTTTTAATGAAGCACCCTAACATGAGGCCTGGAAAGGTTGTGCCTCTTTCTATGTCCCAGGTCCATCACCATCTGCTCACTTCACGCTCTCTTCAGTTCCCTCCATTGTGTAGGTGCTGGAAATAATTTTGCAGAGAGTACTGCAAGAAGATTCAATAGAAAGTCTACCAGAAATGAGGTGGAGACAGTCACCGTCTACTTATAAACCAAACCCAAGGTCAGCCCTGAAATCACCTCAAAAGTATCTCATGACTGTACACCGAAAACCAAAATCCTAGTGGATCTTATATCAGCCTACGTCTGGAAGAGAGTCATGGACTGTTTCTCTTCTTGTCAGGCAAGTAATTCTACCTCCCAGCAAAGCAAGACAGAAGATGGCATTCACACAGCAGCATGGGAAAAGAACAAGCCACCTAGTGTCACCATCTCCCACTCAAATGCTCTTACTCATCCTATAGTCCCTAACACTACCCTCCTGGCCCATGTCAGTCAGCTCACACAGGGAGACACGAGCGCTTAAAGTCACTGCGCAGGTGAGGACGGAGGAGGGTTTGACGTGGGATCAGATGGAAAAACATCACCAGGCAGATCTGCCCTTCCGGATCATTGGGCAAACTCCCAGTGTCAACCCGTGCAGCTTTTCCTGCCTTGTTTTCAACCATCGCCCTGACTTCACACCGCCATGCTACGCAAACTGCACACACTGCACTGGTCATTTCAGTAAGGGTGTTCTTCATACCCAACATCACCAGGCCATGTTATAAGAACCACTACCAGCAACCACAGATAAAGCGTAGACATATATATATATATATGATTCTCCTGAGAGAGTGAGACTTAAGATTCCATAAGGTCATGGTATTCTAAATTCTCACTAAAGCCAACAACTTATTATTTGATATTTTTGCCTCTGAAAACTGGAAGAGTTGAGCACCACCACCCAGGGGCTTCCAAATCCTTCCTATTGATCCTGTGAACCTATGCATCAAATACTTATCTCTACCTTCTAACCACAGCACGGAGGGGTTTGCCAGTGTCTTAAATTCTATTCTACGTTGTTTTAGTTGGAACCCACGTCACAGCTCCATTTAGGATCTCCCATGTCCTTCCTATCAGTCCCTAAGCCCAGAACATCCCCAAACTCCCTTGACCCTAGACTGCTTATATTTTTCCCCTTCATCTTCATATACTTTCCTCCTCCTCCTCTTTTTTTTTTTAAAGGCTTTTGACTTTGCGATTCTGTTTATCACCTAAGGCCAACTCTCTCCCTTACTCCTTCTCCTATCTGTTTCTTTAAATCTCTAAACCACAAAGCAGCAAGCAAGTAACACCGTGGGTCAAGATATCAAAAGCAGGAAACTTTTACAGGTCTCCTCAATAACACAAACCATAAAAGAAGGCAGCGTACCAGCAGTATCACTGACCTTATTTGATGCTGTGCAGCAAAGACAGACAGCTCCTCCGCTGCCTGTCCAGGTGGTCCAGACTGCTGGCGTGTGAAGAGCGATGCTCTGTATCAACACCCAGCCAGGGGTTTCCTCCACTCTGATGCCAAAGCTTTCCAAGTGTTTTCAGCAAATAATACCCAAATAAACAGAAGGTTACTGAATACATTAAAGTCACTGCAGCAAGAAATTGCTTTTTGATGCCCAGTATATACAGGCATACTGCTTTACTCCCTACACTCCCATGTATAGATAATGGTAAGACCTCACAGCTGATGCTACAGCCAATGCAGGCTCTGGGAGCTGAGGGTTATATCCTGGATACCATGCCCTGTTCTTCCTAGGCACCTTGAAGCTGTGTCTTCCAGGGAATAACACTGGGGTGATGAGTATGAAGGCTGCGTTATCGTTTTTAATGCAAATGCATGATTTGCTTAGGCAATGATGTGGCTGCTCCGTGTCCTGGGTGATGAGGCCAAGGAGAGAGGGTTCCTATGGCCCCAAGGGATAATTGTATGAAACATCCTGTGGGCCAGCTGAACTCCCGGGTGCCTATGAGACAAAAATGTCTGCTATGCATGTGAAACTCTCATCCCCATTCAATAGTGAAAATACTCTCACATCGAATGCCAGGGTAAACATGCTCTCTTACAGGCTAGAAATGGAGGAAATGCTTCTTGTACTTCAGGATACCGAAGACCTCAAGTTCTACTTTCCAATCCCATCAATCTTTCCCTAAGGAAAAATAAATTCCATGCCCTGACATTCCCTCTTTATCAGTGAAAAAAAGCATAAAAGAATAAATTATTTTACTATCAGCAAAGGGGGAGGGGTGAAGAAGAGAGTTATCTTGCTCCCATGAGAAATCACATGACCTGTCTCCCAAGAAGACACAGAGAGAGAGAGAGAGAGAGAGAGAGAGACAGACAGACAGACAGACAGACAGATAGACAAAGAAAGAGACACAGACACACACACACACAGAGAGAGAGAGAGAGAGAGAGAGAGAGGGAGAAAGAGAGATAGACAGACAGACAGACAGACACACACACACACTATTATAAAACACCATCATATTTCATATCTCTTACTGTTTTCCAGATCTGACACTGGTGTGTTGTAAGCATACATATCTAAGACGAGAAGCACCACCATCATCCTTTTGCACAGTGAGAGAGAAACACACCAGCCAGCTTAGGTGGCTGCTGACGTGGCTGGGAGCCAACCTGAGCTCCTAGATGTGGGTATGAACTGTCTGGCCTATGCTTTGTAAACAGTCTTTGGATCCAGGCAAACAACATGTCCTTTCTGGGACAGAGGGGAGCAGACATCTCAAAGACCACATTTCCTCTATTCTCCTCAGATTTGACAGCTTTGTCCCTGTTCACCCAGCAGTTAGCCAAAAGTGTCAGGTCAGCCTGACCTGGTGCCTCATTCTGCATGCCCAGCCTCCGTCCACCTATACCCTGGAACACTTCCCCATCTTTATAAATATTTATTCTGGGCTCAGCAAATTTATGTGGGATTTGATATGGTCTCCTCCTCGTCCCCCACTCCATGAAGTATTAAAAACATGCAGTCAAAAACATAGCTGGAAATCTAATTCTTCTATTTATTTTGAAGATTAAATAAAGGCTCTGAAAATATCCCTTCACTCACTCCCAGCTAAGAGAAAGTGTGAGTACCCAGTGCATAGAGACCCATGCCTGGACCCTCTGCTTCTCACAGAGACAATGGGTGCATAGAGATCTTTTGTACTTCTACACACTCACCCCTCCTTCCCTCCTTTGTTTCCCTTCTCTGTCCTGTCTCCTGCTTCCCTGACTGGAAGTTCTTTATCATCATCATCATCATCATTATCATCACCATCATCATCATCACTTACCCTGTGGGTGTGTGCAAGTATCTACGTGTTCATGTTTGTATGCCAAAGTATGTGTGCATAAAGAGGCTAAAAGTCCTGGTGTCTTACTCAATAGTACACCACCTTACTTTTTTTTTTTTTTGAGACAGGGTCTCTCAACCTGGAGTTCACTGGCTCATCTAGACTATCAGACTAGCAAGCCCCAGGAAACCTTCTATCTCTAACTCCCCACTATGGTGTTATAGATGTGTACCACTGCAGTCAGCATTTTATATGGGTTCCAAGGTTAGAACCGAGAGCTTTGATCGTCTACAGCAAGGACTTTACCCACTCAGCCATGTCCAAGTCCGATGGTGGCTCTTTTACTACTATGTAGCAAGGACACCTCTCCTCCAGTAAGACTGAATCCTGGGAAGGCAGGAAGCTCTCTCTCCTACACACTCCACGGTGACAGATCTCATGCATGAGCAGGCTCACTGCTGTGGCCGGACTTAGATACAGGAGTGGAGGTAGTGATTGCAAAGGGCTACACCCACCCACCTAGGATGTCATCCTGGACAGGACCAGGTGATATATCACTTGGTTAGCAAGGGGAAGGGGGAGATGTCAGTGCGAACTGAACATGCAAAAAATGGCAGCTATCATAAGGATTTTTTTTTTACTCACTTTCATTTTTATACTGCTGAGTTAAGTGGCTAGGTCTGTTGTAACCCTTGAACCTTGAAATGATGGAGTTTAGATGGCAAGACTGAGGTAGGAGACAAGAAGCAGGGACACCAGCACACAGTACAGCATCTCATTTTTAGGGTCAAAGACTACACCCAAACATATTTGAATAAATCCTTTCATGATGATGAATTTTGAGTTGATATCATTATCTTCGGTTGTTTGTAGGAACTGTCTGAAGGTAAGAGAAATCTGCGTAAGCTGTCAAACTTAAATAGTATTCCTGGTTGTTTTAAAGCAACTCAGTTGAATTTGAATTTTAGATAAACAGTGCATTTATTTAGTAGAAATGTATCCCATATACTCATAGTAAATACCTAATTTGTTGTTTATCTACAATTCAAATTTAACTGCCATCCTGTATTTTATCCAAAGATTCTAAACCTTCAGATTCTCTCGCTCTCTCTTTCTCTCGCTCTCTCTGTCTCCTTCTCTCTCCTTCTCTCTCTCGTTTGTATAGTGTGTGTGTGTGTGTGTGTGTGTGTGTGTGTGTGTGTGTGTGTGTGTGGTGTGTAGTCAGGAAAGGGAAAAAATGTATCTTTACTCTCTTGTGTAAATTTTGGGGAAAATGCGTTCCTGACCCGTGGCTCCTCGCTAGGTTGGAAATATGGCCACTGGAGAGACAATCAGATGAGCTTTGTAGTTTTCAGCCTTATATTGCCAAGTGCCAGGGGACCAACGGGAAGAAGGTTCTATATACAACGCTGAATCACCACGTTAGGAGGAGGCTCAGCCTGCTCAGGTGTGTTTTTCAACATGGCTCTTCCCAAACTCACTCAGGTGATTATCATTCCTCAGCTGAGTGTTATAACTTCATTAGAATATTCCTTGTCGTAATTGAATAGGTAAAGATGCCTGGCTATTAAATACAAGCCTATCCCTCAGGATGACCAGATTATCACTTGAATTTAAAAATCTTTCTGAATTTTTAATAGAGCATAACAAACAGGATTATTTATGCACTTTCTTCTAGGACCTTCCTTGCTAGGTCTACAATTATTTGGAAAACCTTTGGTTTCTGTGGGAGGGATTAAACCGGACTGAGCATCCCTGATTCACTGTAAAACATTGCGCCAACAAGTCTTTTTCCTTCAGGCCCAGCGTTCTGGAAGGCGCAGGCAGGGCCTGGTTCTGCAGTTAGCACCTCCTGGCAATTAGCATCGAGGAAATGTAAGGGGCCCTGATATAAAGGGGAGCCGCTGAGAATCCATAAAGCCGGCTGATGAGAAAGTCAAGTGGAGGCCTGCCTGGCTGAAACCTCTTCAATAGATCTGTAGTCTGGACTTGAACCCTGCCCTCTCACCTCAGGGTCCAATATTTCTTTCTTTTCCATTTTTCCCCCTCCTGTTCAAATCCCCCTGCCCCCACTCTCCCGTCTCCTTTCAGCTTCTCTCTCTCTCAAGACTGATGGATACTGACTGTAAATAAATGTGAATGACCCTTGTCTCCACACCCCCATTTCCCCTCTGCTGCAAAAGGGAACAGGGAGAGAGATGGAGAGAGAGATGGAGAGAGAGAGAGAGAGAGAGAGAGAGAGAGAGAGAGAGAGAGAATCTCCAGACTTCCTCACAGGTAATTAAAGGGACTACTTTCAAGGTTGCATGAGCAAAAGACAATTCAGTCCTAATGAAGCATCGATCGAGGGGCACTAAGGTAGAAAGGGGCTGACATTCATTCAAAGGTACCTTTAACTGATGGAGCAGGAATTATTCCTTCTCTGCTGTCATTCCCAGGGACCTGGTTTGGGGGGGGGGGGACAGCAATGGGGAGCGGGGAGGGGAAAGTTTGCCTTACATGTATTTTATTATTTCCACGTTGCTGCAAATGTGTGTGCCAGGCTGCTTTCTTCCCCGCTTAAAAAAAAAAAAAAAAAAAAGAACGCACTAAGGTGCACTCTGTGTAGTCATGCGGGAGGAGGCTTCCCCTGCTTAGGGTCCATTTTCTTCACCCATCAGGTTTGAAAGGCCCACCCACCATGTCTGCTGGTCTGGAATTCATGAGGTCAGTGACAGTGACGGTCCAGCAGGGACTCCCCAGGCAGGATGGAGCACTGGGGTCTGGCTGGAAACTCAAACTGGTTTCGTCCCACCAGTTTGGTGGCTCTCTACCTTGTGCCTGTGCGTGCAGTACAGAGGGAAACAGTTCAGGGGAAAGAGAGGCTGAAGAAGAGGACTAGACTACCCAAGGGTGGCAGTGTGAGACGGGGATGTGGTGGGACCAGGACCCAGAGTGCTTTCGAGAATGATGCCATTGACAACACAGCCAGCAAGATGGATTTCAATGTCATAGATGAACGTCAGGCAGAGCCGCAGAGTGGAGGCGTGGCAGAGGAGGCAACCCACTGCCACCTGAGGGACACTTCCCCAAGCCACCTTGGCTCTCAGGACAGGGTTCTGGGTTTTTCCCACGTTCCCTAAAACGATTTGTATTGGGACCCCTTTCGAGTCATGATGAGAGTACACAAAAATGCTAGTCATGCCAAGGAATTGGGGTGGATGACAGGGGAGGAGAGACAGTATTGATCCCTAAAGTTGAGCATCATCAGGGGAGGTTTTTGCGGCAGCCCCACTCCCTCGACTGCTTGCACCAGGGTCTCTGCAAGCAACAATAGCAGGTCCCTTCAGAAGCAGAAACACAAAAGGACTTCGCTGTGATTCAGTCCCCACAGTGAGGCCCTGAGGAAGCTGAACGCAGCCACTTTTTCTTCCCCTGATACAAATAAGCAAGGGAAGGGCGGGAGGACGGGAATTCTCCCCTACACCCCCCCCCCCCCCCGCACAGCCATCCAGGGTACAAAAAGCTGCATAGACGGGAGGGGGGGATGGGGGGGCGGGGGGCGCTTTCTGACAGGACAATCTCAAATCACAGGCTCCTGCTCACATGCGCCGTCTTTCTTCTTCTCCTCAGAATTTATCATTGTTTCTTGATTTGGCTCTTAATTTTGGTTTGGTTTTGGAAGGATGGGGTGGCAGGGTCTATCATTTAACTCGATAAATAGCATTAGCGCACCGCCTGGCTGCCTTCCCCGCCCCTCTCTCCCTCTCCTTCTCCCTCTCCCTCTCCCTCTCTCTCTCTCTCTCTCTCTCTCTCTCTCTGTCTCCTATTTATTCATTTGTGTTTACATTTCTAAGACATCCCTTTAGCTGAAGGAGGACACTTCCCACATATTGCAGGATTGGCCATTAATGCAAACGGGTAATTTATCGGCTCGCACAGCTTCTGAAGTTGAATTTTGTAAAGAAAATCTGAGCTTAGCATTCTGGGGTTTGTCGCATCCATATGGATGTACTTTGGACTCGTCTCCCCTGTATCTCGGAAACAGTTCCTAACATTTCTATTTATCAATTTGATGAGATTTCATTGTGGTTTATTTATTTATTTCTTTATTTGCATAAACCAAAGCCCAGGTCACGGCACAGAAGCAAAGGACTGCATACAGAACTCCCCGGTTAAAATTTTAAAAAGAAGAACTTTCCCCCTAAAACTGGCTAAACTGGAGCCCAGCCGATTCTATCTGCATTAATTTAGCTGAACAACAAGGTACTGTGGAGGACAAACGGAATACAGCGGTTTGGAGTTTCCAGAATTGGCCCAGCTCAGCCCGAACAATGGCTGCTTCCTATTCACCTTAACCCAGCTTTTGAGAAGAGCATCCCCAGAAACACAAAGCATCAGCGGGAAATGGCAATTTTTATGAATCCTAATCAATCAAAGGGCTTATTAACTCAATGTGAAGCCAGATTAAAATCTTTAATTATAAATCGTGCTAAAAGGAAAAACAAAATGTACTTATGCTACATTGAAAATTCCGGATATTAACATAGTTGCTATTATCTCGCAATATTAACCCCCCATCTCATCCTATCCCACAACAGCCTCATCTCTTTATAGGACTAAAGAACAGGGCTCTGCAACCCAAATCATCCCTCTGCCACCCTCGATTTATTAAAATATATTCTTTTGCTCCCTCCTATGCATCCAGTGGGCTGCTGGGAAGCCGCTGGTGTTAGAGGAAGGATATGAGGAATCCTGTCCGCAAGCGCCAGCCAGACGGCTAGGGTTGCAGTGGGCTGTTTGGGGGTATTTGGGGGGTAGTTGTTTGTTAGCTAGGCAGGATTGTTGTTCACGGTTTCGCAGGGTTTTTTTTTTCTCTTCATTTTTGGGGGTAGGAGGAAGACAGCAATCAGATGGGGAGCATTTTTCGCTAATGAAAGTGGCACGCATGTCCGTGCCCTTAGAAATGATTGACAGGAGTGGAGATTGTGAGCCCCAGGAAGGGTCCTCGCTTATACCCACCGTGTGTGAGAAGCATCTCTGGGCGCTGCTGCTCTGGCTGAGGCTGCCTCTGCAGCTTCTTGGTCTTCTTCGTTTGGTCTTTTTTTTTTTTCTTTTTTCCTTTTTTTTTAATCAGGCAGACATTTGGGAAATGACCACAGCAAATTTAATCACAGTTGGGGGGGGAGGGGGGAGACGGGAGGTACAGCAGAGACTGCGATTCACATGTTTTATTTATTTGCTCAGAGTCACGGCCATGCTATTGTGTGTCCCTCATTCTGTCATTTCAGGCCCCTCCGACCCACCCCCTACCCCTGTCCCCATTGTTAGTGCAAGAAGCAGAGAATATAACCACGTTTTATAATAATAACATATCCAACATTGCAAAAGCAGAAACCTCATCCTGAGAGGGGGCCTTTTTTTTTATATTGAAATGATAAAAAGAAAAGAAAAAGAAATCTTTCCATCCTAATGACAATGTAGGACGTACAGATTTGTTCTTTGTGTAAAAATCCAGTGATCTTTGTAGTGAGGGTGCATGCCCCATTCCCTCCCCTCCCGCACATCTGCTAGTATACTATCGTATTTTCATACTTACAAAGTGAGCCCCATGCCACCCAATTGCCTTTAAATTAAACAGGGAGAGAGGGGAAGGAAAGGAAGGAAGAAAGAAAACCGCACAATCAGAGCTAATAAAAAGAAAGTAATAACCCCGTTTAAATGAAATCCTACTTCATTTATTTTGTTCCAAGTTCAGACTCTCTTTCTCTGAGCCTCCAGAAAATTTCTCTTTCTTTGACTATTTCTCTGGTTTCAGGGACAAGGAATTCCCCCCTGTCAAAACCAGGTCACTGGAAAGCCTTATTGATCTTCTTCCTAACCTTAGGACCAGTTTTATGTACATCTGGGGGCAGAATGCAGGTTGGAAGATCCACAGGGGTGGACAGTCTTCACTGGTAATCTTGACGGTGAATAGGATTTGGTTCTCATAACATAAAGTGAACCCTGTTCTCTTTTCATTCAAGCACAAGTCTAAAAAGCCTTGTTTAAATCCTGAATCAAGAAAGGAGCTTGTCCTTGACGGACACAAACCGCGTCTGCCCTGGTGGCAAGTCCTGGCTCCCTCCAGGCTCTGTGCTCCCCCCCCCCGGGGGGGGGCGCTTCTGACTGCTTCCCCACCAGAGTCTTGTAGCTCCTGTTTCAAAATGCACTGAAAATGTGGCTTTTCCTGATGATCCAGAAACTTGTGATCAGAGACACAATGCCCAAGGTTACTTGTAAACCACTGAAAAACTTGGCGGACAAGCAAATAGTCACTCCAAAGGCTGCTTTACTAGGAAAAAGCTCACACCTGCCCTCCCTCACTTCAGCAGAGAACTCTAGCGCTTCCTCTCCTAATATGGATAACGTCTGCTTGGTCCCATGCCTCCTTGATTTTTCTACCTTTCCTGACTTGGAATTTCATAATTATCTAAATGTACAGACACAGCCAGAGGCAAACGGCCGAGTAAAAAGATCCCAAATCAGTGTGTGCACACGGAATCCATTTTGGCCAAAAAAAAAAAAAAAAAAAAAAGCTTTCAAATTCTCCGAATTCCTCTAAATCCTTAACTGCTACTCGGCTGTGCTCCCCCTTTGAAGACAAGCGCTGGACCTAATAAACTAAATACTAGAGTCACAGGCCCCAGCTTCTTCATTTCTTGGCATAGCTTTTCATGAAATTCAAAAGGGCCCTTTTGTGCTTAACTGAGTTTTCGTTTCATTGCTTTTAAATTTGTTAAGCTTGACTTTTGACACTTTTGGACTAATCCTTTTTAATATTTTCAATGCAATTACATAATAAATAATTATGCTCCCTGGAAGGGAGATATTGATCTGTTACTAATGTTAGTCTGTAAAAAAACCAAAATGTTCTCTGATTTTTTTTTGTTTTTATTTGCTTTAGGACTTTTTGTTGTTGTTACAGATATGCCACGAAGAATGTACATTTTTCCAAACATCATCTTTAAGGAACTAATATTTTTGAAATAACAGAAACACACTCAACACAATGTATTTACTCTGCTCTATTGGAAGGTATAAACAAAATAGGAAAGAAAAAGAAAAAACCCAAAAAGGAAAAGATAACTTGTGTAAATTACTGTGTGGAGAAGTGCTACTGAATTGCTAAGTAAATAAATTAGGCATAAAATGATTTCAAAACACCAGTCAATGATAAGTCTTTATCAAAGTATAATTATTTTACTCTTTTCTAATTGATTTATGCTCCTTATTCACTACAGCAAACAGAAAGAATTTTTTGAGTTGAGACAGTTCTTAGTAGCCAAAACTATGAAAGCAAGTATTTGGCTGCAAAAATGCAGAGATAGAATCTAGGCACTTCTCAGAAATTACAAAAGGGACATTGAAAAATATTTCAAAAGGTAGTACTTAGAAATCAAGATGTCTTTTGATATACTTTTTTTCCTTTTAAATATGCAGGCATATGCCTGTTTTTCAGATGAGGAATGTGACTTTCAGTTTAACCTTTTTTTTTTTATTTTTGCTTTTCTGCCTGAAAGAAAACCATTTTTAAATTAGGCAATAAAGAAATATTTCATTAAAAACAATATGAAAAATCACGTTATTGTTAGAGTGGGGAATAACCCCAAATATTTTAATCCACTTATCGAGCATTTCAAATAGACTTAAAATATTTTATCCATATTTTTATGTGCCTCATATTTCTTTCTTGGCTATTACTATAGGGTTCCTGGCTTTCATTTTTAAGTCACGAAGTAAACAACGGTTATGAAGAGAAAAAAATATTTTACAGTTTTCTCTCTTCTTTAGTTTTGTTTCAAATCCAAATACATACGGGTGTATTTGGTCAAAATGGTTATTTTAGAACCCTGCAGGAAATCTTTCTCAAAAGCATTTCAAGGCTTTTCCTAAAGACCTTTTTAAAATATCATGACATCGGGTTCCTTTTTGAAAAACACACTGTTTCTTAAAAACCTTATGATTTATATTTATCTCCAATGCATATGGTTTGGTCCAAAAAAAAAAAAATCCCAATCCAAACACAGAAAATGCCTCATGTCTCCTTAACATCCACAGAGTTCATGCTTATAGGCGCTCTTATATATGAGCAGAAGATATTCACAATTCCACATGTTTCCCCCGCTGGATCGCTCAAGCTCTACATTGGATATACTGCCTGATTTTTTTTCCCCTCCCATCAAAATTACATGAGAAGCAGAGAGCTGGAATCTGAGGCTCTCTACACAAACTGGGTGGGTCTCCTCCTTCCCCCATCTTTTCTCCGTGTCAGCCTCTATGTGTAGATAAAACAATTTATCTTTATCATTTTCGAGCTGGCCGGACGGGCGAGGGGCTGGAAGGCACACAGGGTGGAGGGGTGATGGTTTCACTTGTTGTCAAGGGGCATTGATCAGCGGGGCTGTCTGCTGGTCTCCGAGGTGAAGGAAAGTCCCCCAGGAGCACTTCGGGGATGGGCTGTGTCAGGGCAAAGCCCTATGAAGTCATGCCCAAATGACGGCTCATTGAGGGAAACGGGTATTGGCGTCCGAATCATTCCGCGACACCCTCCGTAACACTTAAACCAGTCCACTCCTTTAATGTCAGGTCACGGGGGAGACATTTAGCCTCCTCTGCTGACCATTAGACCCTTTGATGGAGTGGACAATGAACTAGACAGGACAAGCTGGACCCTGCTCTGGAGCCCGCCTCTGTTGACAGCAGCCTTCCAACCCCGTGGCCTTTCAGAGAACACAAGGGGTCCCTGCAGCCGGGCCCCCAGGGAGTCTGTCCCTTTTACACCAAGCAAGATAAAGTACAGCTAAAGCTACTTTTAAGGTTACAGCATCAAAAAGTGACAACAAGCCACCAGGACCCTTCCCAAAGTTTTGCCACAATGAGGGGGCACAGGCAAATTGGAGACGAAGAGGTCCAGCTCTACCGTTTTGTAATTTTATTTCTCGCTTTGATTCTTCCCTTTCTTCTAAGCACCGTTTCTATAGAGCAGGTATTTCAAAACATGTCTGTTACACCTTCAGTGGCAGAGAACAAAAAGAATTCCTTATTGTTTCCCAGTAAAGTGGAGAAGAACTCTACAAAGAGAAAGCTGGGGAGAACCATGTTTCTCCGGCACCGGTCTGAAAGGGAAGCATTTTATTCCGGATTGGCAAATATCAAATCTATCTATATATTTGGAAGGGGGAGGCTAAAGCTAATTGCATTTCCCATTGATAGGAGCATTAGCCTAAAATAAACTTGAGCTTGGAAATGAATCTAAAGCACAAACTAACAGAACCCCGGTCTTTGTTAGCATTGGAAGGGTGAATTAATAATCATTATTGCTGCTATTTAAACAAATTACACCCAAATCTCCTGTTACACGAGACATTGCTACTGTTTACTTTTTTCTCCTTTCTTGCCAGCCCTGGGGCCTGGGGTTCCACAGAGCAGCTTTTCTGGTATTACACTGTTTTTTTTTTCCCCTACTTTTCACACCTTCTCTGGGTCCCTCCTGAGACTTCCCGGACCCAGCACTGGAAGGGGAAAAGAAAGGGATCATTTAAGACACCCCTTCTACACACAGACAGACAGACAGACACATGTACTCCCACACCTTGCATTCTCTGAACAACCACCATCATTAAATACATAATTAAGGTTTTTTTTTCAAGTTAGCACAAATGGACTAATTTGACCAAATTACACATCTATTTTTATCTTAAAGGTAAAAATCTAATTAAAAGGACAAAGTGGTCCCTGACGTGCTTAGTGACCCTCCTAAACACCGAGGAAGCAGATGCGAGATATGTTTAACCAAGGGTGAGGGAGGCGGGCTGAATGTCAGGTTCGCATTGTCTCCTCCGCATTATCCAAACCTCAGAGACTTTGCAGAGTTCATAGGCTTTGTCTCCTAATGTGTTTGAAAGCTTTGGCACTTGCTAAAATTCAGAATCCTTTCTGCTAAAAAGGAGTCGGTTTATCAAACCATGCAGATTACATCTCATTTTCAAATCGATTGAAGCACTGTTTCATTCTGGAGAAATTGGATACATTACAACACCCACCCACACCCTGCTCTGTCACATCCTGTTCCCAGAGCTGAGATTTTTGTGAATTCAGAGACTTCGAATGATTGGGGAGGGGGCGTGTGCATAATTCGGTGTGCTTTATAGAAGTCGCTCTAGCTCTTGTTTTCTTTCTTTATACTTTTATTTTGACCTATTGCTTAGATGGGGAAGGGCGTCTCACTGTGCAGACTAGACTGGCTTCAAATGAATTCTCAGGCTCAAGCAATCCTCCTGCCTCAGCCTCCCAAATAGCTAGGACTTCAGTCATGAGCCATTGGGGTTAGCCATTTTCTTCTTTTCCTCAATGTTCAATTGGCGTTTTCTTCTATCCTATATTCCTATTTACAACTTTCAGCATTAACCAGTTAACATCGATGGCTTATGCTGAAGGCACAGAAATAATCCCACCATAGATGTCTATGAGCGTATGAGTGTGTTTGTTGTGGGGTATATATCACGGGGAGGAGGATGGGAAAGGAAAGGAAGAAGCAAGAGAAAAACTACACAAAGAGCAACATCCAAACAGACTTCTAACTAAAGCCCTAACTCAAGGAATAAACTGCATTATTCTAATGGGGCAATCTGGTGGTTTTAGTAGGAGGTGAGACCAAAGGGAAATGACCTCATTGCCAAGAACCTTCTTTCTCTACCATGCTTCCAGTAATTTCTCCCACCTCTTATTTTTACTTTGCAAAAGCCAAGGGAATGTACAATTAAGATATGGGTGTATTTACTATCCCCTACACATGTGTTTAGCACCCAGTGAAAGCATGCCATGAGGTCATCCAACAGTAAACTCCGCAATCCACACAAACGCTGCCATGGCAGGCAGAAATGGTCTGACAGTAAATTTCCAGAGCAAAAGCTGAAAAGGGCACAAGACATGAGGCGCATTAAGGCCATGGAGTCAGCTCGACTTTTTTACACAGAAGCTGCAGTTCCATATTAATGTTGAATTTCCTGGGCACAGATAGCATTCTCGCGGCAAAACCAAGAGAAGCAGGATGGGTTCCTCATGACCAAAGCATCTTGGGTGTTTTTCTGAGAACTGGGAGCCTGGGATTCTCAGAACTCTGTTCTCTGAGGCTGTGAGAATAACAGAGGGAAGGAAGGCATTTTGTCCAGGAGCGAAAGAACAGCAGATAGCGGTTCATCACGCTGCAGTTATGGTACCTTTTAGATGATTGATCCTTCCACCCAAGAGATTCTCAGAACATCAAGTACCAGTCAACACGGACAATTGAGGGCAACTAATTCTCAACTCACCCACTGCTCTCAGCAGCCAAGTTTCCTCTTCAGAGTCCCCTTCGCACCACAGCCTCCATGTTCTAGGAAAATGCTATCCTCCAAGGACTTTTGTCACAACGTCTTCACTACCCTACCCACACTGCCTGCAGATCTGACCCAGAGGTTAAAGAGTTGTGGACGGGCAGCCCATGGGCTCCAACAGCACACACTAAACCTGGTGCTTCCCAGTGACACAACGCCTCTAAATGCTCTAAACTGGGACTTGGGTGTTGGAGGGCATCTGGGCGTCCAGCTTCTTCTCTCTTCTAAATAGAGTTGGTTCCAGCTATTTATATTGTTTTTGGATTTGGTTTTAGAGTTTATATAGATGGCAATGAATTTTTAAAGATTTGGTTTTAGTGTGTGTGTGTGTGTGCGTGCACACACACTCACACATGTGTGTATATGCCACTTGTGTGTAGGTGTACTCTGAGACCAGCAGATGGTGTTGGGTCCCCTGGAGTTGGAGTCATAGGCACTTTTGAGCTGATTGACAGGAAGACAGAAGCTCTCGCTGGACAGACCTCTGGTCCTCTGGAATAGTAGCTGTTAACCTCCAAGCCATTTCCCCAGCCCCTAAATCACAATACATTTCAAAATGGTTCATTGAACTTCATCATTCTCTGAGCTGCAGTTCACAACAGGTCACTAGAGGCCACAAGAAGGTCAGTAATTCTCCGAAAGAAACACTGTCAAGCATTAAATGCTTTATAATATGCATAATAAAATATAAAATGTATTATTCCTATTATACATACACACGCACACATTCTATGGATTCAGTATTATCCTCAGGCATTTGAGTGCCTATGGCCCTAATACACGACATTTGGCAGACACCAGTCCCATTTATGACAACCAAAGAATTCAGACCAGGGTTCTGATATCATCTTTGAATCAGTCTCTGTCTCCTGTGGTATAAACAAGGCAAGTCTGATATTTCAAGACCCTTTTCCAATATAGTTCAAACCAGTGGCCACCTTCATGTCACTGGCAATAGCTTCTTTCTGTTTAATTGACAGCTGTAGGGATCTACCAGATGCCACCCAGCCTGGTCACAGTCACCTGTTAAGGATGGCAGAGACAACTCTAAGTTTGAGTTCCACATCACATCATGCAGAACAGAGGACCCCCACCTGACTAGACACCAGCTCTGCCATCACTAAGGAAGTGGAAGCGGGGAGGTGGGGAGGAGCACAGGCTTTGTGCCGCTTCTAGAGGAAGGCTTCCTGCTTCTCCGGCACTGAGGGTCTGAGCAGAACCAGGTTGTCTCTTTCCATGGTCACTGAAATGCTTAATGTGCGTTTTCAGGAGAACTAGGGCAGGTGATGAGGAAAACATGATAAATGGGGGCCCGTGTGTCACACAATTGTTCGTAGCAAACCAAATCTGAAGCACTGCACCGGGAGTCTCTGCGAAGGGGAAATGCATGCAGGCAACAGGGAGTTAAGTAAATAATTTTTTTTTTCTTTTCTTTGTCGATGTGTTTAGTTCTCTTCCTGCCAAGATTCATCTCACTCTGCTATCTTGTGAGAGACACATATGGCGTGGTGAAATTGCCATCCAAGAAAGCATGTCCCAGCCTGTTGAGACATCATCAAATAAGATTAAAGCAAAGTAAAAATAAAAAGATAGAACGATTTTTTTCCCCCTTTCCCTTGTACAGAGACCATCTGATGAAAGCCGCGGAGGTACTTGAATTGCCTCTGAAGATTCTGCAGCCATTTCTATGGGGTGGTTAAGAAAAAACCAGGAATAACATGACAAACTCTTTCCTTTCTCCAAGTTAGTGTTGGGGAGGGCCAGGCGCTGTATAATAAACCAGATGTATATGATAAAACAAATATGGCTTTCGGCACTTCTGCTATAAATTGTGCCTACATGTGCTACAGACAGACCTCAATCTGCACGCGCTCTTTTCCTCTCTGGCTTCTGAGCATTGAAACTTTCTATTATGATACGGAATAAAGCCTGTGTTTTTAAAATATATGCATACACACACACAGGTAACATATGTCTATATTTTTAATATAGTATATCATCTATTGTATTGAGAGTCATTTTATGACTGATGGTACTAATTTCTTGCTTTATAGGTTTCCACATATAAAAGACTAGGTTTTCATTTCATTTGCTCAGTGGTCAGATTTCTCTTCTTGGGCTGATATCACGGAGCAGGAGACATAAAGGTGATTGCTTTGGCTGACCAGCATCCCTTGAGTACCACAACTCACAGGAAAGTGTGTATCTGTGCAGGCACAGATTCTCTGTCTTCATCAGCTGCACAAGTAAGCTAGCGTCCAGCCAGTAAGGGGATCAAGGCTGTGTGTCCTTTCCCAAAGGTCTCATTCCCTGACAGCGCAATTGTGAGTCAGATGAACACTGTGGTCACCTCTTCCAGGGAGCACCTTTTATACCCAGGTTTCTCCCATAGTAGACCATCAACAGTAACGTACAACCTCTTTCCCTGTTCCTTTGCAGAATCTGCTGATGGTCTTGGGGAGAAACAGTTTGCTCTGCCAGCCTGAGGATGCTTAGGGCTCACATGATAGCCAGGTAGATGGCATGGTCAGCCTGCAATCCCAGAACTCAGGAGGCAGAGACAAAAGATGGATGGGGCACATGCATCCCCTGGACTGTCTGATGTCAGTGAGGGCCATGTTCACCGAGATTCTGCCTTGAGGAAGAGGTGAGCCATTGAAGAAGACATTTGGTGTCAATCTCTGGCCTCTGCACATACAAGAATGAAGAAGAGGAGGAAGAGAAGGAAAAAGAAGAAAAATAAGGAGAGCAACAATGGTGACAACAACCTGTTGGTTCTGGGAGGAATTGGTGACAAGAGCAGAAAGAGAGAAAGGGTTTTTTGCTTTGTTTTGTCTTGTATTTCTGGAGCATGTGAACACTTCCTGCTTCTCAGGGGCTTTCTTCCTCTCCCTTGGCTTTCCCCAGTGGGGTTTTAGGAGGTCCTCTAAAGCATTTGAAAGGCAGCAGTTGGGAGGTAAACAATACCACACTTCACACGGAGGGGGCCCCCAAAGCCAGGCTTTGAAATTAAAATAAATTTTCTTGAAGTATTTGGAGAGGGTGAGTGGAGGGCGGTGGAAGACAAGCACAGCCCATTCTTAAATACAAACCCTCTGCCACTGAGTGCTGTGTGAAGCTGACTGTATCAGAAGCTGAAAGGAAGAAGCCAGTGCATTTGTTTGCAAATGGTTCTAGGTGAGAAGCTAGGGGTTTGGAAGGTCTGGTTTGGGATGTATGCCTTTAATTGGACCTCACGAAAAGCAACAATGCGTCAGTAGAAGAGATTATCACTGTCCTTAATAAGGTTCGTTGGCTTTCATAACAGCCAGGGCCAAAAATGAGGCACAGAGAGCCCAGAGACAAGCCTACCCATAGCCTGGAGCAAAGATTAAAGAGACAGGGATCCGAGGGAGAGACAGTAAGGGGGGGGGGGTGTCCTAAGAAACAGGGGCTAATGTAAAATCGTTCCTATATTAACCTCCTTCCCTTCTGACAATGGTCAAGTTCTGATTCAAAATACAAATTATCTCCAATTACTTCAAAAGAGGCAGTCAGAGAGCTGTCACTTAACCTTCGCCATCTGTTTGCCTCAGAGGAAAGCTGCCACGTTGACCTCAACTTTTCCTCTGAGCTCTGCTAGACACGGATAGACACAGAATGTGGGGGCTTGCTGTCCTCTGGAGAAAACCCTCCTGGGGTTTTCTGGGTGTGTGGTGGGGGTGGGGAGTGGTGAGCAAAGAGGGCAGAAAGGAAAAGTGACACATAGGGACCAAAGGAAACAGTGACTTGACTCCACTCGGGCTGGTGTCTGGTCACCTCGCCCACCGACCTGACCGTCCTGCTGAGAGTCTATTTCTGAACACTGGGTTTTAAAACGGCATGGCGTCAGGAAGGCCTAAGGAGGATGGGGAGAGCAGATGATCCCAGGGTGAATGAGCAGGCCGAAGGAGAATCCACTGTCACCTGGTCAAAAGCAGTGGCAGATCACCCAACAGGATCACAAATAGCGTAGGACTAGCTAGAAGACCCAGGTCATCCCCAGAGTCTACGTAACACAGCTAAAGGTGGATGTGAGGGGAGGAATGGAGGACAAGCAGGGCTTCAGGTAAATACATTATGTAAGTGTTGCACTGGTTTATGGGAGAAGGATCGACCTTCTGTACCAATACCAGCAAATCATGCCATGAAGGGTCGGAGACCAAAGCCATGCTGGAGTCTATATGGAACCCCAACATCTTGGTGTACCTCAAAGTAATTTTAACTAGGAAAGCAAAAATTCCCTGGCCTTCATTGCCTCTCTTTCCTCTAGCAAACTAGCAGACATGGTAGAAGAGAGACCATCAGAGAATCAAGCTGTCCCAGACAAAGGCAGAAGGACCGCAGGGAGAGAGACTCCCCACAAGCCCCGCTGAAATAACAGGGTGCAAATTTCTAAACGTCTTGCATTTTATGGGAGATTTCTAAGGCTTCTACCCAGGTACATTATATGATTTCCACCCCCTCTGATCTTTATTTTCCATTTTATAGCCCACTGAATAACAGGTTTCTTCAAGAGAGAAAGAAAGAAAGCAGATCCCCTATAAACAGGGACGACACTGCCTCATAAATAGTCCATGTGTTCTGAGTGCAGAGGCACCTGGAACTCTCTAAAGAAAAGCACCCCAAACACCAGGGCCATGAGGCAGCGGGGTAATTCTTCCCCGGGTCAAATGGCTTGGAAGCGGGAGGCTCTGTTTTACATTTTTAACCACATGTCTGGGGTAGGAGGCCTCTTTTTCCTCCTTGCCAAAGCAGACGGAGCATAGAGACAAGTTGATAGAGCCTGGCTAGCTTTGTCACGGTGGGTGAGTGACGGGTATCAGAGAGACAAGGGTGAAGGGCTGGAGAGGTGGCTCAGAGCTGAAGAGCACTGGCTGCTCCATCATCTGGACCCAGTACCCGTGCCAGGCAGCTCACAAAGGCCTGCCACACCAGCTCCAAGAGATCGGAAACGACCTTCTGGAAACCATTGGCACCTGCACACATGTGCATATATCATCACACAGACGCATATGTATATACACATATCCTAAAATAAATACATTTTTTTTTCAGTAAGAAAGACAAGGCAGCTATCAAGGAATTGATGGTGGCAGGAGGAACTGTGTCAAACAGTCAGACCCAAATCTTTAAGAGTGACCTCTCCACTGGTCAACCTTCCTACAGTACCCACATGGGAGAAGTCGATTTTCATCTTCCCTCCCCGCTTTCTGTTTCTTTTACCCCTTTGTTCCAATTTTAATGGCTGTTGGCAGTCTGCTGGTGAACTCTGAATCCAGCTGCTAGAGACGGCAATGCAACACCAGCTTTGACGGAGCCGTCTTCCTCAGGTCTTCTGTCACGCCTAGGTCTTTGCAAGTTCAGCTTAGGAGCTAGTGGGCCACAGGCAGAGTTGCCAGAGACATAGGAATGCAGATGAAGAGGTCACATAAGCAGCTGCCTTTGCCTGGCATCTTCCTCCCTGCCCATGGTTCCTTGCTGGATGCCACTGATGCTCCATATGTGAAACAGAGACAGCACGGCAGGACTTTTCAGAATAAAAAGGCCTCTGGCAGACCCAGCCTGTGCCTCATCCCTTTCTTGGCAACTGTGCCTTGCAGGGAAAAGGGGTGAATGAAGACACTCACCTGCTGTACCTGGATCTGATTCTTTAACTATCCTGAGTCTGAGCCAGGGTCTGGGAGTAGGCATCGTCTCAGGAAAGGATGCTACCTATGTCCAGAAGACAAATGTCAGCTCTTCTTCCAGGATGTATGTTATTAAAAGCTGGATTTAACAGAAGAATTAAAAGGGCTTGTCTCACCAGCCATTTCATCCACAGAAGACCTGAGGGTGGAAACTCCAGCCATTCTGATTGGCAGATTGTAGGTTTCATTGTGGTTGACTTTCCTTATTTTCCCATGGATGTTTATTACAAAAATAAGTTACGGCGTGCTAATGGTTTCCCAGTTATGAGACTCTTTCCTAGTCCTATTTCAGGACCACGGATACACAAAAGATTTTCAGTTTATTCTTTCTAGGCAGGTATCATACCAAAACTTGAGGTATCAACAGCAACAAACAGAACCTGGATGAGATGATCCTGGATGAACTGGGTACAGAGCCCCAAAGACATTAAAGTTACCTAAAGGTGAGTCTGGTGGTTCAGGCATGTTATTCCCGCTGCTTGGGTGGCTGAGACAGGAAAAGTACAGCCTCAGGGCCTGTTTGGGCCACAGAGTGAGTTCAAGATCAACCTGGACTACAGGGTGAACTCAAGGCCGTTCTGGGTTACAGAGTGAGACCGTGTCTCAGAAGAATAGAAAGAGGTTTGGGGATACATTCAGTAACAAAGCATTTGTGAGGCTCTAGATTCAGCCCTCAGTGTGTGTGGAAGAGAAGACTCTCTGGTGTTTAATTGCAAAGACAACGGCAGAGCAGTGTTTTAAATGCATGTTCTATGCCAACATTCCCAGTGATTCTCTCTGAGTCTCTCTGGTTTTGGCCCTGGACTTCGTTTCTTATGTTACTCCATCAAGTCTGTACTTCATAAAGCCTGAATCACCAGCTTAATTGCTAGGCAGGTTTGGAAAGGGTCCAAGTTAAAATGATGGAATCCCCACAGAAGTTAAGTTCCAGGCGCTGAGGCTGAGGCTCTACCGAGGGATTCAGTAGTCTCTGAAGACAGCCGAGGTGAACAGCCCAGGAAGTCCATGGGTACCATCTGCGATTTAACAGGAAGATCTCCATACCCAGGGGATGGGAAGCTATGGCAGCCATGCCCTGTGGTGTAACCTCTGTAGTTTCTCCTTCCCTTTGTAAGCTATTTTGATGTCCAGGTCATCAGGTCTGAGAGGTGGCATGTATGCCTTATTTTAATGGTAGGAAATCATTAGAGAAAAGAGGCAAAGGAGTCTACAGTGATTCCTAATTATGACTATCCGATACTCCAGAACTAGAATATGCAGAAACAGTATAATAAGATAACTAGTGTGCACATGCTCCCTATCTGGACAGGGGCTGTGGGAGAGGTCAGCGGTAGGAAGACAAATAGGAAGAAAAATATAACGGGGCTGGTGCGGTGCGATGGCTCAGGGGGTAGAGGCTGGCAGCAAAGCCTGGCCACCCAATCCATGGTGGAAAGAGAAGGGAATCCCTAAAGCGGTGCCCTGACTTCAGTGTGCATGCTGTTGTATAAGTGTACCCACACTCACACACATCACACACATACAAACACAGACACACACACAACGGTAATAATAAAGTTGAAAAAAGAACAATGTATAATGATACATAGGCATGCAAACAATATAATGAAACCCACTGCTTTGTATGCCGACTAAAAAGGCAATTTAAAAAAAAAATGTGTGTATCACCTGAAGTTCAAACTTAAATGGGTGTTCTGTGCTTTTGTCGCTAAACCCGACAGCCCTATGGTAGACTTAAGCTGATATGATTTGCAGAAACAGGGTAGTCAATTCTTAGAGCTTTCTAGAAACAGAAGATCTCACATATATAACATGTTCCATTTTTTAAAAAAAATATGATAGGAGCTATGCACTAAGGTCTTTCTTCATATTGTATTTGTATATACACTTATTTGCAGGAATATTTGTGTACCGTGTGTGGGTAATGCTATGGAGGCCAGAAGAGGGCATCAGATACCCCAGAACTGAAGTTACAGATGGTTGTGAGGTGCCTGGGGTGGGAGTCGGGAACTGAACATGGGTCCTCTTGCAAGAGCGAAGTGCTCCTAACCATTGAGCCATCTTCCCGGCCCCTGACATTAATGTTATTCTTAATGGAATATTTTAATTTGATAATTGCCTCTGCAACAAAAATTCAGTTTATACCTTATTTTCTGTATGGACAATTATCTAAATATCCAAGGATGAATGAAGGCCTTAGCAAAGATGGGCAGACTGCCAAATGTTAAGCACACATATGTTGAAGTCTGTTCTCCAAACTGACTCACCGAAGAGAGGATAGGTACTTGGGTTTATAAAACTGCCATCCACGTCCCCCACAGCCCGTAGTTAGAAAATGAGGGCAATTTTAATGAGAACCTAAAATTTATCCCACCCAAGTGAAATCATCACCGGGTTGGAATTTAGCAAATTCTAAATAATCAGGGCTAATTATTCTATTTCACTCCCAATGCTAATCTGCCCTTGATTTCTTCCTTTTTCTCTTCAGTTTCCCAAGATTCACCACCTCTGAAAAGGAAATAAAACAACCACGTTCTATGTTGGTAATGGTAGTCAAAGTTGATGTACTCAAAGTTGATGACTCAGGCCCCTGTGTTATGTTCGATCCAGGACTGTGAAACCTTGGAGTAACCTTGTTCATACCAGGTGCAGGTTACACTTGAACCTCAACAGTAAAGACCTGCAATGCCCATTAGGAAGAAAGTGCTGAATAAACAAATACCAGGTAAAAGAAGAAACGGAGGTTAACATCCACATTACAACACTTTCATTGAGAGTGGATACTTTGTGAGTGTATGTTACGGTGTGTATGGTATATGTGTGCCTGTGCACAGTGTGCAGGAACAGGGACAGGGGCCAGGAGAAGTCAGTTTCTCTATTATTCTCCACCTTACTTCTTGGAGACATGCACAGTCTCTTAATAAAACCCTTTCAGCTTTTCGGATGGACAGGCTGGTCAGTAAGCCCAGTGACCATGTTCACACTCCTGCCTCAGCACTAGGATTAGAGGTGTATGTGGCTACACCTAGCTTTAATGTGGGTACTGGAGATTCGAACCCAGGTCCTCAAGATTGCACAACGAGCTTACCTATCCACTGAGTCATCTTACCAGCCTAAACATGGAACACATTTTTTTAAATGGTATCCAGTTGGGATCTTTTTTTTTTAACTTCTTCCTTCAAAGACAGTGTGGTCCATTCTCCTGATTCAGACAGAGCTATTGGGTCTTGGAGACTGGTTTGGGCTCTGAATATTTCATAGGATCTGCAGAGAGGGCATGTTGTCGGAGCTCCTTTCGCTCCTTTAGCCAATAGCCTTTAGATACCGGCCCACTTGAGCGTGGTCTCTCTGGCTTGGACTCTGCTTTTGGCTACCAGATGCTTTCCATGGTCATGCAGGGGGCTGTTGTCTAGGACAGTGATCTTTAAGTTTTTCCCTTTAAATAAATAACACTTTTATTAATCATAATTCCAAACTGGTGTGGGATTGTTTTGTGACTTACTCCTTTAATGGCGCCTCTCTCAGGACTTTCTCTGTAATAGTCACTAAAATATAGTAGAGTGGAACCTGTGCCCTGTAATCTGAACAGCAAAGTGCCACCGTGGGACACATCCAAGAGGAGGGTGGGAGAAGTGTCTGTGTTCACGTATCTTTCAGGGAGGACGGAAGACACCTCTCTTTTTAATGATGCTTTTCACGCAACAAATGAGGTCAACAACCATGATTAGTGAGGAAAGCAGGGCGAGAAGGAAGGAATGGGGATGAGAAGAAGGCAAATAAATGGTCTTGTTTGTAAGAGTTTTGCCACAAAACCATTCCTGTTCATCAGTGGTGAGACACACACCACACTAGCAATGGATTGCTGCTAGGTGATGCTTCAGAATTTGTCCCCTAGCAAAGCCACCACATCACTGCGGGAAGACAGTGGGAAGTCCTTGCCCCAGTAAAGGACACCTCAGCTGGAAACACAGAGAATCATTGAGTTGCACCCTTCATGACAGTGATTCAGTATCTTACTCCGAAATTTGCAAGGAACCAGCAGTACTCGGAGATTTTAAGATGAGGATAAAAACCAAGGCTTGGTCAGTGGAGGACTATGGAACTTGATCCATTTGGGAGAGGGACCCCACATAGTCGGTCTTTAAGCCCTAACCTTTACATGCAAAATCTCATATCTGATGATCTCCAGGTCTGAGGTTTGCAAATGGTGCCTGTCTGGCTTTCTGTAGCATGAGACAGCAAGCATCTTAGGATCAACACCTACCCAGTTCACGTACTCACTTCCCCAGCTCCCATCCCTGCCCTTCTACCCATCCTTCTGCATCATATCCAAGCACTGGTTCTTAGGGTATTTTTTTTCTTTGTTTGAAATCCTTTATTACATTTATTTATGTGGGGGTAGGGTTGGTTCCTAGGTGCCAGGGCTTGAACGTAAATGTCAAAAAGCATCCGTGGGAGTTGGTTTTCCTCCTTTCACCACACGACTCCTTGGGATTGAGCTCTGGTTATCAGACTCAGAAAGCAATCTGCTGAGCAATCTAGATGGTGTGGCCCTTCTGCTTTCTTTTCTCTTCCACTCCCTGTAAGACAGGGTCTCATGTACACCAAGCTGGCTTATAATTAAGTATAGCCAAGGATAACCTTAAATTTCTTATCCTTGCACTTCCATCTGAGGTCTGAGAGAGTAGGTATCTATCTCCATGCCTGTTTCAGGAAATGTTGCAATTTAACCTAGAACTTTGCACATGTTACGCAAGCCCTTTTCCAACCAACTAAGGACCATCTCTAATCCAGGATGCTCTAGTTTTTGAAGTCAAGGGTTTTTTGTTTTTGTTTCTAAAGAAAAGAAAAAAGTACATTTTAAAGCAATAATCACTATTGTAAAAGAGTGGAACAAACCACAGAGCAAATCACGTCTACTATGCGGCTGAGCCTCACCCAAGCCCTCTAGTGACTCAGAACGCTGCCGTGGAACTTTTCAAAGTAAGAAACAAGTAGGTGAGGTTCTCCTAGAATTGTGGGGCTGGGGCGATGGCTGAGCAGATAGGAACATTTGCCACCCAAGCATGAGGTTCTGAATTCAAGCCTTTCGCACAGAGAGAAGACAGGATGATATCTTGAGTTCATTGGCCACACGGTCTAGCTTAATTAGTGTGCTCACCATCTCAGAGAAGGTGGTCTTTCGGATGCTGACACCCAAGCTTGTCCATGTGCGTGTAGGCACACATACAAGTACATTCATACACATACACACATGAAGGTACACACATGTATTAACAAAGCTTGGTGTGAGCTACGGTTCACAGCCAACAACTCTAAGGACAGACTTAAGGCAAAATCCAGTACAACTTCTTTGTAAGTCAGAATGTGATTCTGTAAGCAGGGCAGGGCCAGAACTAGAGTGCGGCCAGTAGGGTCTTCCTGGATTGTTCCAAGGTCCCATTCGGATGTCTAGAAGACCTTTGACCTCTATGTTTCCTTCAACTTGTTTTCCATCCTGAACCTGTAGGAAACAGGCTTACCTGTGTGTCACAAGGCACATTCTCATTGTTTATAAGAGCCCTGGCTTCCCTGAGCTAATGGCTTTATGCCTGCAGGTCCCCCATCTCTCTCAGAATTTTAATAATATGTCCCTACTCCACTCCCTGGCTTAGATCTGTGATTTCTTTCCAAGATGGCAGCCATGCCTCATCTCCACTACAAACTGTTGGAAGTGGGGTTCATTCCCTGTATCATCAAATTGTGTGGTATATCCTACCAAGATAGGAGATCAGATATCAGTACACCAGATTACAGCTCAGGCCATGGTCCCGAGACTCTGGCTCCTCTCCTGTCTCCTTTCTACCCATCTGCTTCCATCTCCCATCATACCCAGTTCCCATCTATAAAAGCTTGGGGCATAAAGCAGTCCTAACATATCTCTGTCTTCCCCTGGGGCTTTCCCAGAAACCTCTGACATTAATCCTCAATGAACTTGGTTTGCTAACCTTATCCAGTGTTAATCTTCACAGATTTAACATTATACCACTGAAAACCCTCTTTCCCTGTGGCCAAGCCTGTTTGGGTTATCAGAATTAGACAGTAGTTTCCCCAAAACTCTGTTTTCTTCACATTATGGCCTTCAAAGGCTGGTTGCTAAGCTAGGAGCAGCAACTTGGATACAAGATGGCGGTAGAGAGTGAAAAAACTAGTCCTGGGCCCTTCTCTCTACACTTGAGCTCGAACATCTCAGTTTACAAATCATTTTAAAACATATGAACTGGGCTACTTCCAAACTCAGGGAACAATACATTTCTTTCAACTGAAGAAAATAAGAGTTCCCTGGGTTCAGTGACCTATTCAAGATTACTCAATGTCACCTAGGTACCTCCTTCAAGTATAGATTAGTTCCTTTTAACCTTACCTCACAAGTGAGTCCTTTTAATATAGGAAATGACATCTATAACACACGCACACACACGTGCACACACACACACGTGCGCACACACCCACCCACCAAGGCTCAGGGTTATCAGAGAAGAAAGGGTGGAAGACTGTAAGCACCAGAGGTCAAAGACTCCAGGGCCCAACAGTAGCTTTTGGTCACCACAGGACCGGAACACTCATGACCTTACACCAGGTATGGATGCTTGCACAAGATCTGCACAAGATCGAGCCGGTCAGCATTCTGGCATGGAATCCCCACGCCGAGCTGAGGGTCTATTAACAGTTAGTGGCTCCTGGGGGGAGGGAACTGGGGGAGGGAAATAAAGCTTTCTTTAAAGGTATTGCCCCTGATATGAGGACCATGCTCTAGTGGATGGCCCCACACCCACGGGAATGGGGGCAACAAAAATTAGACCCGAGGAGTAAACAAAACAAGACAGAAGTTGGAAGGGAATCAAGGGGTAGATTCCCGAGTAGATGCGGGAGTAGTGGGGGAATGGATATGACCAAAATACGTAATATGAACTCTCAAAGACTTAATACATTTTTTAAAACTGTTTCAGGAATTGATAAATATCTGCTAGGGTAAGGTAGAGCATTCGGATGCACCAACACATGGGGATGCCCAGCGAACCTGTATCACCATGTCAGGAGCATGATGAGTACCTAATTCTCTAAATCTGTAGGAAGTCTTTGGCCACATTCTTGGGCATATAAGTAACACATTCTCCTAAAATTGTGTTGGTCCTTGGGAGAAAACATATGTTCCCATTTGAATAGATGATTGTTGTCTAGGCTTCTTGCTCAGTTTGAAATCATGGCGCTACCAGCCCAACACTGGCCCAAGGCTCCAAATGCTCTCCTGAATGCCTTCTGAATCTCTGGGTATAGAAGGACAATGCCAAGAGGCTTTGGATCCAGCAAATGCCCTGACAGTTATGTGCGCCACCAATCTGGTAAACAAACTGTTCACAAATCACAATGAGATTATTCCACAAAGGGAGGGTCTTCTCTTGTTAGGCTAGAAATACACGATATGAATACATACGAGTACTACGTTTCTGGGATCAGTCATTTTCTGAGCTGTCATAATGAACTGCTATAAACACGAGCACCTAAAGCAACAAAACACATCTTTCAGGATGGAAAGAAAGGAGGTCTGAAATTAAGGAGTCGTCAGGATGTGGTCCTCCCGGCTTTCTGAGGGAGAACTCATTCCAGGCCTTTTTCCCAGCTTGCAGCAGCTCTGGTGGTCCAGGCCATTGCTGGCTTCTCATCTCATTTCTCATCTCTACCTCTGCCTTCATATGGCTTTATCCTGTGTCACCGAGTGTCTCCAGTCTCCCCCTCTTTCCTTTTTCTTTTCTTCTTTCAGTTAAAGTTTTATTTTTGCTTGTATGTGCATGTGCCTGTGCCTAGGTAAGCACATGCATGGATAAGGATGCCAGAAGAGGGCATAAGATCCCCTTGAGCTAGAGCTATGGAGGGTTGTGAGCCTCCAGTGTGCTGAGAACTGAACTCTTCTGGAAGTGTTCCAGATGCTCTTGACCAATGAGCCATCTCTCCAGCTCCCTCTTCCATTTCTTATAAGGGACCCTAGCCACTGGATTTAGGGCTCATTTAAATGTGAGATAATCACCTCGAGATCCTCAATGGACTTCTTCTACAAAGATCTATTTTTCAAGTAAGGCCACATTCTGTGACTCCAGGTAGACATGGAAGAGGGCTTGTGTGTCAGAGGGACGACTCAATTCCAAGAACTCTCAGCGTCTTATAATTAATTCTTTTTTTTGAACTAATTCTCCATGTGAAGTGGAGGTTTGAAGCTTCTTGGGCCATATTGAAAGAAAGAGAACACCTGCCAGAGCCACCTCCTAGTAGACTCCCTCATCCATCCTCCTAGGGACCACCTGGATAGGGAGCCATCCTCACGAGCATCCTTTAAAGCAGAACACTTCCCACTGGCAGCGTTCCTGAACCACTGTCCTCTCAGACCCCATAGTGAGATGGGGTATAGTGCATGCCAAAGTCCTGCGGAAGACAGTGCCCTGCAAAGTTGGGAAGAACATTAACAGGCTCCACCCATGTGCTCTTTGCCAATTCCAGGTCTATGTTCGTATATCTTTTAAGAGGCCTTTTATATAAGACAGGGTTCACACACAATTTTCGCGGCAAGAGGTCATATGATGTTAATATGCCTGGAATTTGGCAGTTAACAACCCTCAAAGAGAACAAAATCATTGTTTTGGTGAGAAAGGCTATTTGAAGACCCCCACCCCACCCCACTCCTCTGAACCAAATAAGAAAATTAATTAAAATAAACCCACACTGGACCTAAACCAATGTGTCCTGAAAAATATGTAATTATTTTCCTTTAGACAGAAAAGAAACCATCCTTTTCTTTGGGAAGGAAAAAAACAAAACAAAACTCAAAGTCGCTGTTCTCCAGAAAACTCCATTAGGAAGGAAGGGTGGACATGCACAACGTATGGAGAGAGCTCTAGAAAACAACGGATTGGGTTCCTCCCAGCAACTGAGAGGAAATTTCATAGCAAACTCCCACTTTTTTTTTCCGGTTACTAAATTCTTTTGTTTCTTTTCTGAGAAAAGCGACTTTATAGGTTATTAAAAACATAACTGAGCAAACCCCAAAGCACGGGTTCTTTTCCTTTGATTTTGCTTCCCCCTCCTAGTTTTTGGGAAATGGTTTTGAGACTTGGGAGAGTTTTATTAAGGGCTTTGTGGGCATTTAAATAGCTTTTGTGTTTTGAATATGGTTCAAAACAGGCAGCTAGAAGAAATCTGCCTTGCCTCTCCACACCTGCTGGGCCAAACAAGAATGTGCATCCCACCAAATGGCGTGCCTCACTTACCATACACACCTAAAAGCAAAGTTACCTGGACATTTGGCTGGTTTTTACCAACTGGCATGAAGCTTAGTTTTCTATGTTTCCCCTCCTCCCCTGCCCCCACCTTTGTATAAGAAAGAAGAAAAGCAGCAGTGAGAGAAAAGGGAGTCCCCAAATTTGGCTGAGGCATGGTGGCTTTCTACCCACGGCCTCCAACTAGCCTCAGGACTTCAGGATCACATCTGTTTGCTTGCAAGTTTGTTTGGTGTAAAACTATCTAAGGAAACTCAAAGCCAATTGCATAATAAATTTTTAGCTCTCTGTTGGCCTTCTGTTGGGGCTGCTGGCACACAGACGTGGCTAAGCTTCTGGTTGAAAGGCTTTCAGGTAACCTGATAGCAGAATGTCCTATGCCTTGGCCAACTGAACCACACAGTCCATCTTCTGCAACCCTAGTAGGTCAGTTTGCTTCCTGATGCTCATGGGCTGCATCAATCCGCCCTCTAAAGACTCAGTTTGGTTCTCTAGTAGGGAGGGGTAAGCGAAGGGAGTCACAGTCGGGACCTGAAGCTTGCTGTTCTACCCTGTCCACCACCATCACGCAAGCCTCTCCTTCCAAGGGACTTGGAGACGCACCAGTCAGGAGTGCAGACTCCCTTCCAGGCCGAATCTTTGATGTTACCTTGCCATTGCTCTAGATGTGAGCCTGTGAGTCTTCAGTGGGTTGTGGTTCTTAGATAGAGAATAATAAGCCCAGATATAAAAACAGAACGCAGAAAACAAATTAGCATTTTGAAAAATAGAAAAGCCTCGTTTTTAATCCTATTAAGATCTCTGGGCTGCGTCCCACCCACCACCCCCCACCTCCATTCCTAAAATCTCTGAAAGAGATACTGATGTAGCCATTAACATAAATGCTGAAATCAGCATTTCCTTTGAAAGAAGTTGTTAATATTTGGAAATGGTCGGATTTCCAATCCAAGCTTTGATTGTTATTCTATACTAGCCAGCAAGTGCCAAGGTCACAGGGAGATTCACCTGCAGACAGAGCTAAATGAATCCACTTGGCCACAATGCATGTATAATTTAACATCCACCTCTCTGAGCACTTCCATGCATTCCTAAAAAAAAAATATTTTATTACAATAACAAATTGGTTTCAAAATCATGCATTATGTATTCTGAAATTAGGTCTGCCGGCAAAACCTGGGTGTACAAACACACACCTCCCTACGCCAGGCTGGGCGAGCACCAGGACGCCATTGGGGTCAAGGTGGGGCTTGAAAGGAAGTTTGTTCCTCAAGGAACGACCCTCTCTTTTGATCTTATTCTGCATATTCGGAGGAAAAAGATCAAACTGATCCTGAGCTATACATAGTAGCCCTGGGCTCTCCTCCCAGGGCCCTCCATGAGGAGTCTGTATACATTCCTAGGCAGGAGTGTCCTAAAGAGGAAGACTTGCCGAGGCAGTTTTCCAAGCTTTTCTTAAAGCATGCTTATTCCTTGAATTCTAAACTTCCTCTCCTGTGATCTGGCACTTTCCAGGCACCGAACTTCAACAAAGCCGCTTTGAAACATTAACAGTATCAAAGCCACGCTTAAATTTGTGTCCAGACACACGCTAACCTGCCCATTAAACTCACATCATGGTGATCCTGCCAAAGCTAAGGTATTCAGAGAAATCCTAGGATTTGGGGCACCCACCTAACTCAGGTAGCACACCCCTAAGTGCTGTTCCTTCCTGTTTCCTGACTGCCACCTGGCATTAATCACACATCAAGCCAGCGCTAGTGCATGAGAGCGGCTCGCTTTGCTTGTGCACAATAAACACAGTTCTCAAGGTATTTGCTTGCGAATATTGAAGGTTGAGATATTTGATTCTCCTTAGATGCTCTGATCTCAGGACACACAGACCACCTCGCCAAATGCCATCAGAAGGCTAAGGACTCCGTGGTAAGGAAGGCATTTGATCTTAAATATGCAAGAAAGAAACTCAGTTAAGTCTTTTCTAAGCTTCAAAAGTTTCCTGCACGCGAATTTGACCTCTTTATATGGAAAGAAATACCGAGTTTATTTCAATAGGGAATTTGTTTCTCATTAGCTTGCAAGGTAAACGTCATTAATATGGTCCTTTCAGATCTACTAACTTTTGAATAAAACAACAACATTCCTAAGGGACCTACTTACAAATCTCTTTAAATTAAAATCGGTCTAATTTTTTATTACAGGACAACATTGTGACCAGCTTCGTATTTTTAAAGCCATGCCCTGCCTAAAAAGCTTTTATTCCTCCACAAGAGCTTTCCATAAGCATATGAGTAAAATGGAAAGCTACCACCCTTTCTTCCCTCAAAAATAAAAGTCTGCAAACACTGAATTAAAAAAACCATTCCTCTTTAATTTTGTTTTGATGTCGTGGTATGACTAGATATATAGTTTTCTATAGCTAAATTATGAGGAATAATTTTCTC